>NC_068280.1:50430909-50730909 GCF_025860055.1 Xyrauchen texanus
TCAAGCGCTCGTACGGGAGAGAAAAGCGGTAAGGGCGCTCTCACCTGAGCTAAATTATGTCTAACACCTGTCTCTAATTACAGTAGAGCGAGGAGAGCGGATAAAAAGCCAGCAGCCACAGAGCAGAGGGAGACGGACGTACAGCAACTCAGCGTTCCTGTGCTTACGTGTGTGTGTGTGTGTGTGTATGGTTGCACATTATAAAGAACCATTAAAAGACTTACCTTGTGCCAGATCCCCAGTTTCCCTGTCCTCCTTGAGAAGGTCGTTACAATGATAAAAAAGTAACCGTAGTCCGCTTACAAATATTTAAAAATGTAATTTAACCCAATTAGAAATAATTTATTTTTGTAATCTGATTGCGTAATCCAGATTACATGCAAACCATTACTACCCAGCACCGCCTGCCCGATTAGCTAATGTAGCGTCAAGCATCACATTGCCTTGTTAGCTCAGTTAGTTTAGTAAAAACTAGCATAATTTGTTTGCGGATGACTCTTTGATATTTTGCATACTAGTACATGTACAGTTGCCCTGGACTATCTTGTGTTAAAGTGTTTTACACAAGAACACAAAGCTGATGGTACATGGCTAGCTCTTTGCTAAAAACTAAACCAGCAACTGTCTAGTATTTAAATCCACAATTAAATTTCTTTGTGTTAATCCTCGTGTTGATTAAGATATCTGTAAGTGTGACAGTACGCGTTTGAATCCTGCAGGTACATAAGGTGTGTGGTCACCCAAGCAGACAGCCGGAACAGGTAAGCGGCGTTCAACACGGCAACAGTGGCAGAGACTCGATACCTCTTAAAGGGCCGGTCAGAAACACAGAAGACACCCTGAGCAACAGGAGGAAGTAAGTGTGAAAGAAATGTCAAGTACATTTATAAGGCATATGGTTGAAAACTAACAAGCTTTAAAATATTAAAAGTATTTAATACTTAAATACCACAAAACAGACCGCAAAAATGTTGTGTTTTCAAAGTGCTGTAAAACCCTGCTGGAAAAAAGAAAACAGCATAAACCAGCCTTAGCTGGTTTGTTGGTCTTCGCTGGTTTAGGCTGGTCAGCAAGTTGGTCTCCTGGCCTGACGTGGTGAAAAGTGTCCAAAACTCCTCTAAAACCAGCCAGGAGACCAGCCTGACCAGGCTGGGAGACCAGATAAGACCAGCAAACCAGCTTAGGTTGTTTTTACTTTTTATTTATTTATTTTAAAACAGGGAGGGAACATAAATATATACATAAACAGATTCACAAATATGTATGAATAGAGATAAATAGCTGGAAAAAAACATCTAAAAATGAATTAATGTAAATGTAAGGGGCTGTTCAGACCAAATGCGTCCTTGCATTGAAAAAGCTAGACAGAGCACAACAAATGGACCAGAATGCAAGGGTCTCGAGTTGTGTATTTAAAAGTTGACGTTCTTTTAAATTGACACAGTGTTTAAAAACTTGGACGCTGAATAAGCAGCGAGACATGGCACAACGGTCAAAGGTGTCCGCCTGTGGCATGTTTGGATAGAAACGTGTGAACGGCCCATCAGAGTAAAACAATTGTGTTAGTGCCGTAATTCTATTTTATATTAAATAAGTTATAATGATAATGAAATGACCTTTTCTGATCGTTCATAAAAGTTTAAGGAATTACTGCATGTGTTTTCCAGAGTACAGATGCAAATGTGGAACAGCTGTGTTATTGTTCCATCTACTGGACAGACAATGAAATGCTCACTAAGCCCACTCCTCTGTCTCTGTAGGGAGTTTATAAACAGTTTGCGTCTGTACCGCACGTTCTACGGTGGCCTGGCGGATCAGCTGTGTGTGAGTGAACTCGCCTCTGGAGACGGACTGGCTTGCTGGAACGGTGCTGATGTTGTCAAAAGGTAAATGTCTGATATCTTCTCTTCACACTCTTGTTTCTTTTGCCTGTAGCTGTCATTATTCACAATTATGTCCATAACCTTCTCATAAATCCCTCCTCTTTCTGTCAGCTTTATGTGTGAAAAATGAGCAACATTTGTATGTGTGTGAAGCGTTTCATTCAGGATGAAGCAGAAGTGCTAATGTGCATGTCTGTACTTGCTGTTTACAGTTTGACTGTCAATCTTCCCATTTACTGTGCTAGTAATATTATTAGAAAAACGTACGATTCTTTGAAGGAATATTCTGGGTTCAATACAAGTTAAGCTCAATGGAAAGCATTTGTGGCATAATGTTGATTACCACAAACAATGATTTGGACTTATCTTTTCTTTAAAAGAGTAAAAATGAAGGGTACAGTGAGGCACTTACAATGGAAGTGAATTGGAAATGTTTGAATGTCATTGCGTTAAAGCATACTTTTTTTTTTTTTTGAGTTTCTAAGGTTTTAAATGTTATCAAAAGTGATCAATAAGCGAGTTGTAACGTGTTCTGTACAGGGTTGTTATGCCATGGAAATATCAATATTAGGAAATTATATATATATATATATATATATATATATATATATATATATATATATATATATATATATGTATATGTTTTACAGGCCTGGAAAAGTCATTTAAATGAGTGAATTTGCATTTGACATGCTATACATCAAAATATTTAATTAGCTATATTTCATTGTTTTTATCGAATCAGTCAAACACATGCACACATCATTCTGAAAGATTCTATTGTTGATCTCACATGATTTATAAAAATCCATATCTAGTCATTTCAAATGATTAATTGGTCAAAAAGTGTGGGAAACCATGACTTTGCCACTTAGGTCGAAAGTTGTGTTATTGAAATCGGCCTGTGCTTATTTGAGATCAGAACCACTTCCCCCAGTGGCCGAAGCTGAAAGTGTTGGGGTAAAATGTCCACAGGGTGGCGCTAAAAGCGAGTTGCATTTTTGGTTGAGTCAACAGGAATGCATATTTTATTAACTCTGTCCCCTAACTCAAACCCTAAACCTAAACCTAAACGTCAGTGGAGTAAAAATGTAAACTTAAGAGCGAAAATGCAACCGAAAAATTGAAATATAATCACATAAATATTTATGTTTCCCAGCTGCTTATATTTACTTACTTTTTTCTCAGAACATAAATGAAAATCTGTTGTGCGCACTTGGCAAATATGATCTAGTTCTTTTCTCCTTATTCTTAACATTACACATTTTGGGACTAGCTTGATTATACTCCCGAAACCTTCTATAATTTAGAGAGATCACCTATTGCAAAGCGACCTGTGTTTGGTAACTCTCATCTGTATGGATGTCTACCCGTGTGAGGTGGCAGCTTGCGTAATTAATGATTTTATTCACCCTGGTCTCTGTTGGCATCTTTCCCTCTCGCCATAAACAGCCTCATAATTGACAGGCCAGCTGTTTCTAGATTCATACAGTAGCCTCTCTCTATCTATCTCCCTCTATCTCTCTCTCCCCCCCCCCCTCTCTCTCTCCTCCCCCCAACCAATCCATCTCCATGCCACATTTATCTCACCTGGCCTGTCAGCGTACAAACACTCCCATAAACTCAGGCTCAGTGGTATTTCCTCCTTACTGTCATCCGCTGTCAACACTGCCAGATGGCAGGTGGGACCATATTTCAACAAGAGAGGCGGGGTGGGGCCAGGAAGCCTGTCAGGACGGGTTATCGTCCACCAGTAAATGCTGACAACAGAACTGAATGCAATAACCACCCAGCAGTTAGAGGCGCCCTCTAGAGGACAATGAGGAATAGCGTCTTTGAGGTTGATTCAGTTTTTTTTAGGATTTGGCTGCAAAAATGCTTGTACTGGAAATGTGGTGATCAGTCTCGTATTTGCTAAATAAATATCATGATTGATGGTAAATTATTTATTTTTAGTCGTTAAAATTATGATGAAAAAACTTCCAAACATTACTTTATGATTAATCTACTAATGATCAAAGTATGAAAGGGAGGACTCAAATTTGAAATATTTAACTAATCTAGTTTAAAACACATATGTCAAGTTTGTTTACATGACATGCTTAAAAAAAATCATTTATAGCATTGCCTACAAAACAAAATATTTAATGACTTTAAGCATATCATGTGGTGTAACCATCAAGTAAAATGTATCCATGCGCCCCCTACAACTACAAACTACAAATAAAACAGGCAGGAGGACAACAGACTGATTTAGCAAGGCCATTCATAGCTATCGGGCCCTCGTCACTTTGAGAGGGCCACGGTGCATGGCCAAGAGCAAGCAGGAAACATCCATAAGTGATTAGTATGGCCAATGCTGTAGCCTTGAGAAATAAGAGACACTTCCTTAAAGAGTGACCATAAAGGAACGTTCTGTGTTCTCAGAATCTCTCTCTCTCTCTCTCTCTCTCTCTCTCTCTCTCTCTCTCAAAAAATATAAATAAATAAAATAAATCAAAATTAGAATTTTGTTGCTTTTAGTCCTTGCCTTTAGCTTTAGGTCATCTGTATGTTGTGTACTCGTGAAAGTTGGCAAAATTTAGCAGATAAACACACATTTAAAATTTTCAGTCGATCTTTTCAAAGAAAAACACACCCAAAATATTGATGACTCATCATGCACTCATGCATTTTGTACAGTCAAATGCTTTCAAGAATGAGAAGGTCCCTCCCCAAATACCACCTGCAAAATGACTTGAAGTATCTTTTTGATTTGTTCCACGGCCATGTTTCAGTTTTTCATTTTAGAGTCTCATATTGTTTTTTGTAGCTGGAGACTTTTGTGTTTGATTTGCTAAATGAATTCTCGCCCAGGCTATCCACAAACACTCACCCCTTACAAAATCAACACATGTACCAGCGTTATTGAATTATTTATTCATGACAGCTACACTCGATGCCTGAAATCCCCCTTCCCACCCCCTTTCTCTGCAGTCTTTTAGCATTCTCCAAATATTTATTTGAATGAATGAAATAAGATTACATTTATATAGTGCTTTTCTGACACAACACTTTAAGCGCTTTACACAGTGAACAGGGGGATCTCCTCAACCACCTGGATGATGCAACAGCAGTCATAGTGCACTCACCACACACCAGCTATTGGTGGAGAGGAGAGAATAGAGCTATAGAGCCAATGAATGGATGGGGATTATTAGGAGGCCATGATTGAGAAGGGCCAATGGGCAGAATTTGGCCATGGGATATTTATTGACCACAGAGAGTCAGGACCTCAATTTAACATCTCATCCAAAGGACGGTGCCTTTTTACAGTATAGTGTCCCCATCACTATACTGGGGCATTATGACCTACACAGTCCACAGGGTGAGCACCCCCTACTGGCCTCCCTAATACCTCTTCCAGCAGCAACCTTAGTGTTCCCAAGAGGTCTCCCATCCAGGTACTAACCAGGTTCACCCCTGCTTAGCTTCAGTAGGCAACCAGTCTTGAGCTACAGGGTGATGTGTACCAATACCATGGATGTATGTATAGAGGCAATGCTGCATTTGTATTAATCTTTTAAGCATTATATAATGTAATAATGTTTGGTGATGTTAATACAAGTTATTATAAAGGGATATCTATATTCAATATGCCTGTATGATTATGGATGTGATTTAACTTCATCTAAAAAAAAGATGTTATGGATGTGAATTTTGACTGATGTAAATATTCTGCCAAGCTTCTATTTTTGTGGGGAACAGGTGAGAAGTAATGACAACATTTTAATCTTATTGGTGAACTATCCCTCTAATTTAACCCTCAAATTTTATTAGAATATTTTTTTTTTTTTACTAGGAAAAATCAAAAGTATAAGTGTTTAGAAAATTTATAACACACATTTCCTCAACAAGCTGCACAATTTGAGCTATTTCTGTCCGTAGTGTTGGACAAAGTAGGTCCTGACGATTTATGCGAAAGAAGATAATATACAAGTAGACAAACAAAGTTTGTGTAGTCTGAAAGTTTGAAAATAGTTTGAAAAGCTTGATTTTTAAAGGTTTTGCTGGTCACATATATAGACAGAGAGGTACACCAATGTAAGTCTATGGGATTTTTGGCCCCTGTGGAAGTCAGATACAGGTAAACCGAATGTCTGATCAGTTAGAAAAGACATTGCACACAATGGTAGAACAGTCTGAAGGTCTGTACCATGTTTAGTGGCTTTAGCACGGTAATGTTGGTCTTTGTTTTGGGATTTTGGAAATTCCCTATTGAAAGTCTGTAGAATAACAGTATGTTGGCATTGTCAATCCAACATAATTATGCCTTAGTAAGCACTGGTTATAAACAACCCAATACAGTCTGAAAGTTGAAAATAGTTTAAAAGCTTGATTTTTAAAGGTTTTGCAGGTCACATGTATAGACAGATAGATACGCCAATATACTGTATGTCTATGGGATTTTTTTGCCACTTTGAAAGTCAAATACAGGAAAACCAAAAGTCTGATAAGGTAGAAAAGACATTGTATAATGCGTCACAACAGTCTGAAGGTATGTGCCAAGTTTGGTGGATTTAGCACGGAAATGTTAGTGTTTGTTTAGGGAATTTGGAAATTTCCTATTGAAAGTCTGTAGAATAACAGTATGTTGGCTTTGTCAATCCAACATAATTATGCCTTCGTAAGCACCAGTTATAAACAACCCTATACACTCTGAAAGTTGAAAATATTTGTAAAAGTTTGATTTTTAAAGGTTTAGCAGATCACATATGTAGACAGATAGATACGCCAATGAAAGTCTATGTGATTTTTGGCCACATTAAAAAGTCAGATACAGGAAAACCGAAAGTCTTATAAGGTTGTTAAGACATTGCACACTACGTTAGAACGGTCTGAATGTCTCTACCAAGTTTGGTGGGTGTAGCTCGGATAATTTCGTCTTTGTTTAGGGATTTTGGAAATTCCCTGTTGAAAGTCTGTAGAATAACAGTATGTTGGCTTACTTCTTGTCCTTGAAGGTGTTTTTTTAACAACATATCTGCATTGTAAATGAGTGTGACCTTTGGTATACCATCCCCCTTCTCCTCTTTACTCTGTTTAGCATAAATTATTACAGCTAGCATGTAGGCGACCACATTCAGTTATGCGATTAATGACCCACTATCCCACAAACACTGCACTCTCTCATGGCTCCCTTAACTCCTGTTATTTCAGGACAGTGTAGTGTGGTGGGACTGCTGTTACCCCTGATTCCCAGGCCTCATCGACCCATTTAACCTGAGGAGAGATAGTGAATCCATGTTTGCCCTGGAATGACTCTTTCCACCGAATGAAGCTATAACCGCTGTTACTCAACAACTGGTTGCCGCATGAGATTTGAACCGCCAACAAATGAATGCTTTGTATGCACTATAAGTCACTTTAAGCACATGCAAAATTCAGTGGGATTCAAATGTCTGAAATAAAAAATACCATTTGAACTTTCAACTCAATTTTTTATGCTGATAGTATAATTTGAAATGAAACAATTGTATTAAATTAGAATAGAATGCAACAGAGACACATTTAATGGGAATACATTGAAATGCAACTGGTTGAGCAGGTTCATGCCTAGTTATAGTACTCAGTGATGGCCAGTTGGGGGAGCTGTGTCCATTTCAAAATCTAATTTGGTGAGCTCTCTCTCTCTATCGCTTTCTCTCTCTGTCTCTCTCTCACTCACTCTCGCTCTCTCTGAATTCAACATGTTCGCAGCTTTAAATGATGCATTAAAACAGGCATTATCATCAGACCAAACAAGAGACTAGTTACGCAAGGCAGAGCAGGTTCTTTTCATTGTTTTATCAATAGAGATGGTTCCGAAACATTCATTCATGGCACAGAGTTTCTTCAAACAAGGCCCTAGGGTTATTCCCACTAGGAATACAAATGGGATGGGTGGTATGACCAAATGTTGTCCAAGGCCCTGTGATGAGGGGGCCGCCCACAAAATGCATCTTTACACTGCTGATAGGGACCCATCTTTATAATTTTACAAATGCAAAAGCACCTATATTGTGATTTATACTGTCACTGTCAAGCTATAAAATTACTCATACGGTGATGTATAAGTTTGGGGATACTATCCACCCCTACAAAACATGTTTAAAGTGTCTGGCTGTATCTCACATTTTTTAACATACCTGTGACTTTGCCGGTCTCCAAACACATAGCCATCACATGTCAGTGTGTATAGATGTGTGGACATTGTACAGACGTGACCTCATGTTTCTCAGTCCCAGTTTAGGAATGTCTGTGTTAAATCTTAGTTTGACATGGAGACGGAGTGGCTGAGGGCAAATCGAAACGGCACACTTGCTTTATGCACGCCGCCCTCTAGAACTTGCTTCGGTGTGTCGGACGGTGTCCTTTCAGCAAATGCTTGTATTGAGATTCATGTGACCACATTGATGAAAGCTAAGCAAAATATGCAGTATACGGTCATCAATTATTGGACTATAAAATATGTGCACTACCTTCAAGCGAGTCTGCTGAACACAAACATTAATTGCATATTATAGGTGTGAGCGATTTATTCTGTGAAATTCTCTGTAAAAAACATCTGCTGGTGTGCAGGGAGCAGATGGTGAAGTCAGGTGTAGATACTGCAGTAGAACGCTGTATTTCCTCGGTGCTGAAGTGGACGAGACTATCTAAGGAGGACAAAATGGACTTCTAAACTTTAAAGCTTCGGTTTTGATGATTAAGTAAAACTTAGGCCACATACACACTTTCGTTTTCAGTTTTCTAACATCACCGTATGCGTTAATGGAGGAAAATCTTTGTGTGGATCAGAGGAGGAAATGCAACAAAATGAGTGTGTTTTAAAATGAAACCTTATTAGTGAGGAAGTGGACTTAGTTAATGGTATCTTGGTTGGAAACTTTAAGAAATTGCAAGGTGATATATGGTTTAAATTTCAATGTATAAACAGAATTTTCATGATTGCCATCAATAATAATAATAATAATAAAATAGTATCACCAGCAAATGTTTCAATTTTTTTTCTATTTTCTGTAAAACTGTTTTATAATAATATTTATTATAAAAAGAGTTAAACTTGTATAATGCTCTTAACGTCTTAATAACTTCCATGTGTCGGCATGCAAATTCTTAAAGAAGTTTGTAATTTTATCTGAGAAAAATCATAAAAATTTTACTGTAAAAAGAAAGTAAAACAAATAGGTTAACTATTAGTTACCCAACCATATCAATGTTAAATAATATTTTTATTTAACAAGACAATATGTGCCTTTTTATTGTAATATATTGTACAAAAAAGTTTTGTTATAAAAATTAAAAAAATTACCTTATAGTAAAAATGTCAAATATGTTTAACAAGACAATATTTTATAATAAAAATAATAATAAAAAAATAAATTGTTAGAAATTAAGTTAAAGGTGAAAATGTATATAATGTTTAATAAGACAATTAATTTAATTATACGGTTAAAAAGAAAAGGTAACTGATTACCTTATAATTAATGGTGAAAATGTATATTATGTTATATATTATATAAATATATATTATATTATGTACAATGTAATTTTATGGTGAAAATAAATGTTTTTTAAAAATAAGTTGTTAACTCATTTACCTTTTTGGTAATAGTAAAAATGTATATTATGTTTAATAAGACAATGCATGTACACTAAAACATTTCTGTAATTTTAACGGTAAAAGACTGTGAAAATGCTACAGAAATAAAATGTTAATCGATTAACTAATATTAACTGTAAAATATACTTAAAATATGAAAATATAATTTTCATATTTTAAAAGACAATACAGTAGTTTTTACAATAAAATATTGTAAAAAGTTTATTTTTTAGATGTAAAAAGTAAGACTTTCCATTATAATTAATGGTAAAAGTTGACATTGTTTAACAAGAGGGTATATGTAATTTTTCTACAGTAAATCATTGTTAAAATTAGAGTAAAAAACAATAATCGGGCATTCCCACAATTCCCTGCAAAACCCAACATATTGCATTATATTTTATGGGAATAGTTATGTTTCTTCTTATTTTTAAAGTCATTCATGTACATTGGGATGTTCTGGCCTGAGTTTCCCGAAACCTTCTTAACGCTACGTCGTTCTTAAGTTACACCTTAAGCTGTACCTTATCGTTAATACGTGTTTCCCGAAACGTTCTTAGTTAAGTATACCTTCTGTAAGTCATACGTTCGTAAGGTTGGTCTGGAGCACTCTTAGCTATACCTTATCACTGTTGGCAGTTCACTCCGCTAGTGGGCACCACTGCAAAAAGCTTCTTTACATATTAGTCTATACGAATATTATTTTTAATTGAATACACCCAGTGTTCAATTAGGCTAATTCAAGTGTTTTCGTGCAAATAATAAAATTGTCATCACACTGATTGTTGTTAGCTTTTTAATTATATTATCCAAAGGTACATCAGCTGGCAAACCATTCGAAAGTAAAGGCTTAATCGTCTATTTAAAGAGAATGACTGTGGTGGGGAATTTGGTCAAACTATGGCAGCGATACAGCGAACAGTTGTGCTAAATCAAAGACGGCGCCGTCCGCGAAGCCATTTAGTGTATGTGCACTATTATATGCGCGAAAACTTTAGTCCCCTGGCTACCATGTCAGAAGATACAATTCAAAAGAAATTTCGCCTGCCACGACAGCAAATTCAGCAGCTTTTAGATCTTATTAGTCCGGATGTGTCAAGACAAACTCGACGGAACCACCCCCTCAGCCCCGAAATTCAGCTGCTTGCGGCTCTCCGTTTTTATGTAGTGGGGAGTTTTCTGGAGGTGGTTGGGGATGGATATGGACTGAGTAAGACCTCGGTGTGGCGGTGCGTTCGTTCAGTCACAAACATCCTGCTCCGTCATGCCACAGATTATATCCGCATGCCTTCCGCCAGGCACGAAGTGATGGAGGCGCATCAAAGCTTCCATGCCATTGCCGGTATACCACAAATAATAGGGCTTGTCGACGGGACACTTATCCCCATAGCCACCCATCAGCGCTCAACCAGGCCTTCATCTGTCGTAAGGGCTTCGCGGCCATCAATGTCCAGGTGGTGGTGGACCACAGGGGGATGTTTGCAGACGTGGTGGCAAAGTGGCCTGGTAGCGCACACGACAGCTTTGAATGGGCCAATTCAGTAGTGGGTGAAGACGCAGAAAGAGGGTTTTTTGGGCAGAGCTTTTTTATAGGAGACAGCGGCTACCCCCTCAGAACCTATCTTCTAAATCCAGTCACCAACCCCACCACGCGGGCCGAGGAGAATTACAACATTGCACACATCCATACCCGCAACTTGGTGGAGCGCTCGATTGGGCACTGGAAGATGCGCTTCCGGTGCCTGCATAAATCAGCTGGAGGGTTGCGTCTGAAGCCAGAAAGATGTTGTGCAGTTGCAGTAGTTACAGCAATACTACACAACATTGCAGTCAGTGGAGGTGCAGCGTTGCCAGAAGAGGAGGAGGAGGAGGAGGAAGAAGAGGAGGAGGAGGAGGAAGGTGTCCATAACCCACCCCATCTTAGAGATGCCCTACACGCAGCTGGTGTACAAACGAGGCAGCAAATCATTCACAACGTTTTTGGTTAATGTATTTTTGCACCCTATTTTTCATCATCAACATAAAACTTTCCCCTTTTTGTGGATATACACAGTTTCTCCCTGTCATTGTTTTTTTTTTTTTTTTTTTTTGCTGTTGTGCACAGCCGAGTTTATTTCTCCTCCACAGTAGAGGATGGTTAAAGTAACGTATCATTCACTATTATGTGCCATTGATCATTACACAGTGAACTCTTTACAATAAAGATGCTCTGCAGACCCAACATCGATGACAGCAAGTTTGTCTAATCAAATTGGTGTTTATTCAAACAAAAGCACTGAAAATATATATTTGAAAATAAACATATATAAAGTCTGCTTTCCTGAAGCATGCAGTCACTGGGTTGTTGATAGTTCATCTGTAATGTAATCAAATAGTTTGAACAAAAAGATAACAGACAACACTCTAGTAGTTCCGAGCATCATAATCAAGCTTACCTTGACCTGGCATTATAATTGGAACAGAAATGGTTGGCCTTTGAAATTTAGCTTCGGACAAAGCATATTGCTTCTCCAAAATCTGGAGCTTCGCCTTCTTCACCTCCAGCGTGGTCCGGGTGAGGTTGTTGGCCTCCTGTAACCCCTGCTCGATCCATCGGAGCACTTCCAGCTTCTCCTTTTCGAGCTTCACCAGCTCTTCACTGCAGTCGCATCGGATAGAACGACGCCTTCTGGAGCCACTCGCGGATTGCTGGTGTTGGGCGACCTCAGTGGAGGCACATGAAGGTGCAGACCGGCGTAGTGACGCTGGTCGCGGAGATGCCCTGTCGCTGCTGCTGGGGGGAGAGGGCGTGAGGGTGCGAGTTGGCAAGGATGGCCTGCTTTGAGAGCATGGAGTGGTATCCACACCTCCTCTCAGATCTATACCCCCTGAGGATACCCTCTGAGGCCGCTTCTCCAATGATTGCCAGGGCCTTTTCCTCGTCGGGGCTGAGTGCAGGCACAGAGCTGGGCTCACCACCTGTTCTTGCCCGGTCTCTCCGGATTGCAGCACCTCTTGCCTTGGCAGCACTGGCAAAATCGTGCCACTTTTTACGAACAACTTCCCACTCTCTCTGTGGGCTTGAACTTGATGCTGCCATTTTCATGGCAATGCATTCCCAGGTATTTTCGTTTTGTTGGACACGGTTGTCCGAAATCTCGAAAAAAGCACATCTTTGTGGAGTGCCACCTCGTCTAAAAGGATGTCCATTTCAGTTGGATTAAAGCTGGGGGCTCTCCTCTTTCTTTCTTTTTTCTCCGCCATAGCTATTGATTAAATGTTTCGTGTGTTGCACTTTTATTGAGTAGGTCATCCAATCACAGAACATTTTTATTTACACCAATAATGTGATGCAGCTGCTGGGCAATCAACCCTGGTTGTGGAGTAAATAAAGAAATTATAGCAAATATATTATGATAATATAAGTGGCCCTTTCTAATGCAATGAAAGCATACGGACAGTTACTGTAGTGGGTTAGACACATGACACGTTTGAGCACGAGGTTGTGCGTTCACGCACTCTTTCCGAAATTATATACAATATCCAGGGTTTAATTTAGTTTGCAATTTGTAATTTTTTATTTTTTATAATATCCCATGAGTCCAAATAAATGCAATTTCCACTATTTCTGAAGTGCTTCTTTTAAAAAGAACACCGCTTTCTCACATAACGCAGTGAAGCAGCCCCTGCACGAGAGAATAATTGATTCTCGAGCCATCGATATCAACAAATTCAGCACCATCGCCACGGACAGCACCGGGTAACGTCGCACGTAAGAAGGTATATCTTAAGCGGCTTCCTAAGGCATGGTTCGAGGAACACACCTAGAAATGGTATACCTTCAGTTAAGTTATACCTTACGAGTCTTCGTAGCGCGCTAAGAGACAACGTTATCGGGAAACTCAGTCCTGTTTTATATCTTATGTAGTTTAGTTAATGTTTACTGCATTATTTAAATCTCACATGTGTTACCCTGATGGTGTTGAGTGTCTGCACATGTTTATTGGTCATTGCTCCTGGAAGAGACACTATTGGTGAACTTCATGTCATCATGAGCTCTTCTGTAATTTTTATGGTGATTAACAAAATATTATAGCCAGTTTTTTTTTTTTGGGGGGGGGTGACAACAGTCTACGTTTATGGTAAAAATTGCCAAAAAGTATTGTGAAAAACAATAATTGTGCTCAGATTTCATCACCAGCATAGACATGCGGACAGTTCATGTCTTTGTGTGTCGTTGGTGTACAGTGCAGTGCAGTATACAGTATACAGTATAGTTTGGAAGGCTTGAGCACTTGACTGTTCTTTCAAGACAAACATACGTTTTGTGACAAAGGATGTTTCACAGAGATAGACTCGTATACCATTTATTCGTAATGCTGTTTTTTTTTGCAAAAACAATGCATGTGATGCATGCACACGAACCGTCCCACTGTGCGCAAGACGTAGCAGCACATAGAAAACGTTTGTTATAGAAGTTCAATTCAATATATATATATATATATATATATATATATATATATATATATATAAAAAATCAATATTTATCTATATACATTTTTTTACACTTTGTCTATAAAATAATGCAATACCACAACGTCCGATCAGTTGTACCCATCATTGACAGGTATGGCAAAGAGTTAATTTTTTACCCTGGTGAAAGCCCTGCAGTTCTGCCCCGTTTACATGCCACCATGCTCTCAGGATCAGACAACACTGTTTTTAGATTGTCGTCCGACCTCTCGTCACCTTCCCCTTGCACGGGGTTAATTCACTGCAGCAGTCTGAAGCCTCTCGAGTGTGCAGATGAATAACTACTGCTGTCCAGTGTGTGTGTGTGTGTGTGTGTGTGTGTGTGTGTGTGGTCATGTTTGATTTACAGGACCTCAAATGCTGTCACACAAGGCCAAATGAAGCCACAGGTGATCTGAGCTGCGATCGATCGGCACACAGATGTGAAAATCAGATTAACTGATGCTCTGACCGTGGTACAGCTGTGTTGATAAACGAACGGGAGAAGAGGGAAAGAGTTTTTCACAGTGTTCTTCCTTAGGTTAAGGACATAGTGTTTGTCGTATTCGTCAGTACAAGGTCTTGTGGAGAGCCAGTGCAAAACCACAGTATATATGGGTGCATCTAATCTCGCTCCCTACAGCTTATTCATTTTAAAGATTGCTTCCCTTTCATGCACATTATGGATGAAAGAAAATTACAAACAAAAGCTCTTTTAAAGAGAAAATAAGGCTTTACTTCAGTATTTTTACTTGCACTCGTCATCTAACGACTTGAGAGACTTCAGAAGACTTGACGACTATTTCCAGGAAAAACGATGCTAGAAATAGCCAACTCCCTAGTCTGTGTGTAAGTATGACCAAAACCTTATATCACAGTACATATGTATATACAATGGCTCCATAAAGGATTTGGACATTAAAGCCACATGGGACCCACTTTCTATAGGCGTCTTTTACTACTATGTACTTAAGCATTTGAATCAATGTGCTTATTATATACATACGTTTTGTTGTATTGTACATGAATTTAATTATATCTGTAGTTACATTGTTAACCTAAATCTAACCCAATCCTTACCCTAAACCCTAACCATATACTGAACCATACCTCAACTTCTGTAGCATCAAATAACATGTAGTTACACAATAAGTGCATTGTATGCATTATAATGCTAGTACGTAGTAGTTAAAGACACCTAGTATAAAGTGGGACTGCCACACTTACAAAATAGATTCATGTATTTGCATTATATAGCAAAATATCAAAGTGGCATTGACTGCCCTACAAAGCCAAAACTCAGTAACTACACCAAGACTGAAACTGAGAAAAAAATGTCTTACAGTTTTTGATTGCTCGGACAAATCTCACTCTGTTTTCACTCAGCATTTTTTATCCAAACCCGTCTGTCACAGCACAAATCATAGTCTAAGAGACCCATTTTCAGTCTAAACTCAATTTTAACTAAATGTAGGGATGCACTGAAATTGCCGGCCATCAAAAATGGCATAAAATGCTATTTTCGTTTTTTTTGGTTGAAAGAGAAAACAGAAACTGTTACTTTATAATCTGGTAACAGAAAAGCTCAAATGGAGAAAACGCACTGTTTATGTTTCATATTAAAGTCCACATCCCCAGAGGTGAAGTGATCGCTCTCTGGGTTATTAGCGCATTTATAAAGAGTGTTTTACAGCGTTTTGGTTATTGTGTGTCATATCTGATACTGTCAAGCTCTAATATGACATTAACTCTTTCCCTGCAAACACGGAATTTTCCGGGTTTTATGAAAAAACGCTTCCCCGCCAAACACGGAATTTTCCGGGTATCCGTGTTTTAGGTGGTATACGGTAAGGAAGACCCGCACGCATGTTTTGAATGAGTACACAACTCTTTGATCAAAGAAACGGACTGCGATCATCTCAAACGTGAAGTGGAACACCATACTAATACTAAAGCACTTGTTTGATAAAAATGCCTTTTTCTCAGCTTTTTGTCCGAAATGTTGTTTTTGACAAAACCTACCTCTGTTCAAGTGGCAATAAAAAAAGAACAAATGAAGATAAAATAGCAGAGGCTCAGATCTTTATTTTGATATATAGCATCTTCATATATTCATGGAAGAAAATATTCTGCGGGCCATTAAAGTTTAGCGAAAATCGTCAAAAACCCTGGCGGTGGCTGGCAACTTTTTTTTAAAAACGCTGGTGGGGAAAGAGTTAAAGAAGCATAAAGGCACCATTAGAAGTGCAACCCCAAATCCGAAAAAGTATTACAAATGCTAATAAAAACAAAAAGGAGTGATTTGAAAATGATATTCACCCTTTGCTATATTGAAAGCACTACAACATTATATGATGATTTGTGAATGTAATTGTTTTTTGAAAATGTACAATAATTTCAAATCAGATGATTGCAACACACTCCAAAAAAGTTGAGATAGGGGCAGTTTAAGACTAATAAAAATTTGACGAGTTAAAATAACAAGGCGATGTGAAACCGGTGAGGCAATCGTGTCACAGTCATGGTATATAAGGAGCCTCCAAAAACAGCCTAGTCCTTCAACAGCAAAGATCATTCGAGACTTGTCAGTTTGACAACAGATTCTTCCAGCACTTTGAGAACAATGTTCCCCAATGACAAATTGGAAGGATTTTGGGCATTTCACCCTCTGCAGAGCACAATATATTTAAAAGATTCAAGGAATCTTGTCAAATCTCAGTGCATAAAGGGCAAAACGAAAACCACTTCTGAATGGACGAGATCTCTTATCCCTCAGACGTCACTGTCTTACAAAACGGCAATCATCTGTAATGGATATCATGAACATGGGCTTGGGATTACTTTAGTAAACCTGTGTTAGTCAACACCACTCGCCGCTGAGTCCACAGATGCAAGTTAAGACTTAACTGTGTAAAGGAGAAGCCGTACATCAACACTGTCCAGAAGCGCTGCCGACTTCTCTGGTCTCTGTTTCATCTTAGATGGAAATAATTGGCTCAGGGTTACTGACCAGAAGGTTGGGGGTTCAAGCCCCAGCACCACCAAGATGCCACTGTTGGGCCCTTGAGCAAGGCACTTAACACCAGGTTGCTCCGGGGGATTGTCCCTGTAATAAGTGCACTGTAAGTCGCTTTGGATAAAAGCGTCTGCCAAATGCATAAATGTAAATGTAAATGTAATTGTATTTTGCTCCCATGAGCCATATTTCAAAAAGCTTTTGAAAAACAAAGCTGTTGTATTATCTGGGCCAAAGAGGAAAAGGGCCATCCAAGCTGTTATTAGCATCAGGTCCAAAAGCCAATGTCTGTATGGGCCAGTGGTGTGTCAGTATCCATGACATGGGTAACTTGCACATCTGTGAGAACACCATTAATGCAGACAGATATGTCAAAATTTTGGAGCAACATATACTGCCACCCAGCACCGTCTTTTCCAGGGACATCCTAGCATTTTCCAGCAGGACAACTTCAAACCACTTACTGCCCAGATTACAAGTGCATGGCTGTGAAGCAGAGAGTGCGGGTGCTAGATTGGCCTGCCGGCAGCCTGACCACCTTCTAAACTTAACAAACTTGTGTCTTCAGTGCCTAAATGCTTAATAAGTGTTAGAAGAAATGGTGATGTTTTAAAGTGGTAAACACTCAAGTTTCTCAACTTTTTTGGAGCATTGCAATCATCTGATCTGAAATTATAATATTTTTTTAAAAAACAACAACAATGAAATTCACAAGGAAAAACATCATATAATGTTTATCGAAGGCGTAGAAAAATTATAAATGTGTACACAACTAGTTATATATTAATGCTTCAAGCTGCGACATTGTTTGGCAGTCGTAAAAATTCTACATTTTACTGTTTTTACACTGGACGCATCAAACTATATTGTTCCAATTACAATCAACAAAGATGTTTGTGAAACTGTTGGCAGGGCGGATACATTTTCAGCTTGGTATCGGATTTTATTTAAAACTTGCACTGTGGATATACAGTACCGCACAATCTCTACCTAGTGTGGGTTTGTTGTTTGTTCAGTGTATGACCGTGGCCTTGAGTGTATGTGACAGTGTTTGTAGTAATAGAAATCTCATAATAAACATTAATGCTGTAGATATCACCTGAGCTGAAAAGTTACAAGTAAAACGAGTTAAATAAAATGTTAACTACACCGCTTGGTTAATCTTCAAAAATCAAGATCAAAAAATGATTTGGTGCACTTATTTGAATATTTCATTATTTGGTGCCTCTAACTTGAAATCTCCTTACTGTTTGAGGATGTGGTTGTTATCTTGCAATTCATGAGCACTGCATATTACCGTGCACGATTTCCGTGTGCATGTGCACAGCTTGGGAACATTGGTCTTGACATGTTCTCCCAGTATTTGTATCCCAAACAACATTTGCTGTGCAATTTTTCAGCAAGCCAATTGTGTGATTATGTATTCCGCCCTCAACCGTCTACGGGCATCATAGTTGAATAACCTCTAAGTAATTAACTGCAGCATCCATAACACTGTGTGTTACACACCCCGTCACATAAGCAATGCAATCTTCTAATTAAAAGTTCTGGCACAAATCAAGCGTTAAACATACTGTCGTCACCTTTAAACTCAAAGTATCCGCTAAAGTCAAACCTCTTCATGAGTGCTTTTTGCTTGCGCTTTTTACTCGAGCAAAATGCATTGCGTAAGGGAATTCACAAAGCTGTTTATTTGGAGACTCTGCCTGTGGCTATCATAATGCACACATCAATGCACTGATGGCTGTATATAAACTTAATTAACTGCAGAATGAGAATAAAATGTGTTCTTCAATTATAGGAGTATCGCCCGAAGTTATACGCTATCAATGAAGAGTAAACAATGAAAACTCATATTTGTATAGTACATCTGCAGTCAGCATTTAGTTACTTTGAACGTCGAGTTTTATTATGCATTGCTTTAAAGAATGTTTCATTTTCAAGACAAGTAAGGATGCATCGACAGCAATTGTGGCATAATTTTTATTACAAAAGGAATATATTTTGACTCGTCCCTCAGTTTGTATTAACCAGCATAGAACGTATTTCTTTGGGGCGGCTGTGGCTCTGGTGGTAGAGCGGGTTGTCTTTTTGATTCCCGGCCCACATGGCTCCACATGCCGAAGTGTCCTTGGGCAAGACACTGAACCCCAAATTGCTCCCAATGGCTAGCGTGTGTGAATGAGATGCAGTGTAATGCGCTTTGAATACCGCTAATATAAGGCGCTATATAAGTGCAGACCATTTACCATAATGCCGTTAGAAGTCTATGGGGTTAGAAATTGTACCAGTATGAATTTTAGAAGTCAACATGAAATTAAAATTGGCCCTATTTGCTTTCTGAAAACATGTTTCTGCAGGGTTCCCACGCATCCTGGAAAACCTGGAATTCTGCAGTGCAGTTTTCCAGATATGGAAAATTCATAGAAAATGAGAAAAATACCAAAATGTCCTAGAAAATAATGATTTGACCTGGAAAATATTTTAGCATAATAAGACTGTTTAACTTTGTCACTAACAAGGTTTTTGATTCATGTACAAAACAACAAATTTGTTCCGTTTTTGTGTGTTTGCTGGTGGCTGTGTGAAACGACATCAGTGGTCACGAACGAAGCGCTGTCATGTACATTCTCACGTACTCTGACAAAATAGTTTTATAATAGTAAAATCTTGAAATGTCCTATTGTGATTATTCACAAAAAAACTGTGTTTGAATTGAATACATATATAATCTGCATGTGCTGCACACTTTAAAATGAATGTGTGAAGCCAGCCGCTCATACACTAAAAATGCCACATCATGTTCATTATGTGCGCTTTGTGTTTGTGTAGTATAATCAGAGAACAGAGACTTCTGAAGCATGCAGCACATACAGTCCATATATACTCACCTAAAGGATTATTAGGAACACCTGTTCAATTTCTCATTAATGCAATTATCTAATCAACCAATCACATGGCAGTTGCTTCAATGCATTTAGGGGTGTGGTCCTGGTCAAGACAATCTCCTGAACTCCAAACTGAATGTCAGAATGGGAAAGAAAGGTGATTTAAGCAATTTTGAGCGTGGCATGGTTGTTGGTGCCAGACGGGCCGGTCTGAGTATTTCACACTCTGCTCAGTTACTGGGATTTTCACACACAACCATTTCTAGGGTTTACAAAGAATGGTGTGAAAAGGGAAAAACATCCAGTATGCGGCAGTCCTGTGGGCGAAAATGCCTTGTTGATGCTAGAGGTCAGAAGAGAATGGGCCGACTGATTCAAGCTGATAGAAGAGCAACTTTGAACTTCCATTCTGCATTCACACTGTTGTTTTTGTAGAACTCAGACCACTTTTTAAAAGACAAAATTGATGATAATTATTATTATGGCTGTATTAAAGAGTCCTAAGAGTACAATTATCTCTACATATGAATTTTTTAGATTATTAAACATGTTTAATACTCTTAAAAACATAATTATAAATTGTTCTTTATAAATTAAGAGGGAAAAGCAGTGCATTAAACTGAATGCTTTTGTATTTATAAAGTGATAACACTTTTATTTAGAGGCAAAATTCAAGAAATTAAATCATGGATTATAGTAGATTAGTTTTATTGCCAACAACCAATGCAATTGATCATTGTTTATCTATTGACAGTGTTGGGCAACATCCATTCATTGAAAACTATAGTACAATATTTGAATGGTAATCTCTTATCTGTCACGCGCCATACCAATGGGGTCCAGTTAAACCCTTGAGTCTTCATTTGCACAGAACACTGAAGAAAAATTTTTGAGAGTTTGTTTTGAGGATTAACGGAAGAAGAAAGAGATGGAGAAACAGAATAAGTAGCTTGTCGCGGCTCTTCTCTGCATGTCATCATTACTGGCGTACGGTAGCCTGACAGGGTCAAACATGTGTGGAATTACATGAAAGGGGAAAATCAAGTGAGCCCAGAGGGCTTTGTGTTCACAATGCACGTTATTAGCGAACCAAACCATAGGCCGCAAGCTTTAAAGGGGTCTGAGATTGTTTGGATTGTTCACATATGGGCTAAAAATCTGTGCTCAGATCCCAGAAACGGACCAAGTGTGAAAACAACCTAAATCATAGCTTTTGGGGTTTAAATAATCATAGTGGGCTATGTAGCGAACTGCTTATACGGGGGTGAGAAACTACCATCAAATTTACCAGATGTGCTGTTTACACATGAAACTACTATTTTCCGTTTTGTTACCATTCACGCATCAGCACCAAATGCTGTTAAACTATGTGACGTTGTTCGCCGACAATGTGGGCTTTTAGGTCAAAAACGTGGCGGGGTATGATTTCGTAGAAGAACATACGCTGTTGGTAATGTTGTTTTTTTTGGCAAATGTTTTCATTTATGCACTTGCTCAAGACTCAACGACACCATATGCAACGACTTCAAATGAGACTGTTGAACTACTGAGAACAAAATGCTGTTGCTAGCATCCGAAGGCTGAAAAGCACAGTAATATGTATGTACGGTATTTCGCTTCATCGAGGTCTTCGCGAAGAGCGTGGGTTCATCAGGGTATACATAGGAAATCGCTAACTGTTCCTTTCAGCTGTGGGGATATTTATTCATCAGCTCGGATGAAGAGAAGTGCTCTAGTTTCACTTTCTGACTAGTCTGTTGATACGCATATCGCGTTGCTGTTTTGTGGTCCATTCTGCATAACGCGGCAGCTCATTTTTGCTTAGTGAGGCCCATTCGGCACGTTTCGCGGCCGACCAACCTGAACCCACGGTTCGCCCCTGATCGGCCCCAAAGTGCGTCGGCCCAACGGAAAAATGCCCGGTATGCCAGATTACCAGCCCAGCGCTGCTTGTAGTTGAGAGAGGTCAACTGAGAATGGCCAGGCTGGTTCGGACTGACAAAGTCTACGGTAACTCAGATAACCGCTCTCTACAATCGTGGTGAGACGAAAATCATCTCAGAATGCGATTCTGTTTCAGCGGCATGAGGTGGACCTCCACAATATTAGGCAGGTGGTTTTAATGTAAGTGTTTCAACAAAAATACAAGCTTCACATTGCTGCTTTTTAATCCTCCAGAATTGCCCTATCAAACATGAAGCCTTGAATGTTCAAAAGTATGATTGTTTTTAAAAATTCATCCTTTCTCATGATACCCTCCTGTGTGGCGTTATTTGATTTCTAAACTAAACCAACAAGGATGCCCTACACAGTCAAGAGCAGTTGTTTCCCCTTATTTGTCAAGCTTGGCTCTAAAAGAAAACAATTAAATGTGCATGAAGAATTTTCATGTTTATTCATACACTTGTGTAAAGAGGAAGTATTGCTTTACGTCACTTTCTGAAAAGTTGTGTGTGTGTCTTGCACGACAACAGCCATATTATTAAAAAAAAAAGGAGGCGGCGAAGAGAGAAAGTTTCACCTTTTCGTACGTTGCCCTTTACCTGACAGCGAAGATAAACGAGCCACTGTGCAGAGAGTTACGAGAGCGCAAACACATGTTTCTGTTTGCCAACCCATGCAGACTGACGGCCATAAGACTATTTTATCTGTAATGTTGGCCAGAATAACACAGCCTTTCTCAAGCAAAACCTTGACACATTACAGAGAAAAAAGTATTAGATAGTAAGACAAGAATCACACCTACAAAATCTCTGTGTGGGCTGTAGATTTTGGAAAATGTTATTGCTCAGAGGTCACTTTCTCATAGCTCAGGAGATTTAATTGAGCACAAATAGAACTACACTAGAAAGGAAAGTTTGTTAAGACAAACTTTGAATATTGGCTTCATAAAGCCTTGTGTGATAATTTAAATAAAAAGTGTGAAGGTTTTTTAGGCCAAATGTGGTTTGAGTTCTTTGCCAGTTTGCTTTGTGGTTGTAATGGTGTTCTGTGTGGTTGCTAAAGGAATGCAAAGCATTGTTAAGATGTTTTGGGTGGTTGTTGGGGTGTTGCAAAGCAGTTGTAAAGGTGTAATGTGTTGTTGCTATTTTCTTGGTAAGTCATTCCAAATGTATTTTAAGTGATTGCTTAGCAGATGTTCTGGGTGGTTGCGAGGACATTGCTAGGTGCTTCCTTGGATGTTGCTAGGTTGTTGCTAGAAACATTGTGAGTGGTTTCTATATCATTGCTAGATGGTTACTTTGGTGTTCTGGGTGTTTTCCAGGCAGTTGGTAAGGTGTTCCAAGTAGTTGTTAGGGCATTGCTAGATGTTGCTTAAATGTTGTGGGTGGTTTCAATGTCATTGTTATGTGGATACTTGGTGTTCTGGGTGTTTGCTAGGCAATTGCTAGGGTGTTTTGCATGGTTTCTAGTGTGTTGCTAAGTGGTTGTTAGGCTGTTGTTCTGGGTCACGTTGTTGCTAGAATGTTGTGGTTGGTTTCTATGATGCTGCTAGGTGGTTACATAGGTGGTCTGGGTGCTTGCTAGGCAGTTGTTAGGGTGTTTCTAAGTGATTGCAGAGGTGTTCTTATGGTTTCAAGGCAGGTTGTCTGGGCAGTTGCTGGGGCATTGCTAGGTGGTTGCTATGATGTTCCCAGGTGGTTGCTAGAACGTTTTGGGTGGTTTCTAAGGCATTGCTAGGTGGTTACTTTGGTGTCCTTGGTGTTTGCTAAGCAGTTGCAAAGGTGTTGCTAAGTGTTCGCTAAGGTGTTCTAATGATTGCAAGGCAGGTTTTCTCAAAAGTTGATGGGGCATTGCTAGGTGGTTGCTATGATGTTCCCAGGTGGTTGCTAGAATATTGTGGTCAGTTTCTATGATGTTGATTTGTGGCTATTTGGGTGTTTGTTAGGCAGTTGCTAGTGTGTTGCTAAGTGGTCACTAAGCTGTTCTAATTGTTGATAGGCAGGTTTTCTGTGTAGTTACTTGGGAATTTCAAGGTGGTTGCTATGTTATCTACATGTACACTGATTGTACTACTCATTTCTATTTTTTTGCAATTGTGATATGATTGTTAGATTGCATGGCTATCTGCCATGATACTTGAATTTGCCATGAATTTGCCATACTTTTTTTCTTGTTTTGTCATTTACTTTTTGGCTGAATTGTCAGTCCTCCATATATCTGTACACAATCCTAAGATCCAAAGCAGTGCAGATAAGCAGCACTCTGAGAGAAATTTCTTGCTTTTGCAAATTTTACATGATATTAGCTCTTTGCTAAAATCTAGTGATTTGCCTCGCTGCATGCTGCTTACATAGACAGCTGCCTTCTAAAGGGCCGTTCAACATGTTTTTTGTGTCCATCTGTATATCTTTTAATTGGTTGCTATGCAAACATGCACTAGCTGGACGTCTTTTGAAAGCTCACAATTCACTTCAAGTCCACACTCATGAGCAGCTTGGTTTGACTTTAGGGTGAGGCACAAACATGCCATTGTTTGATTAATTCAATATGGGACCTCTTTCAAAGTAGCCCACTGGAAAATTACTTTCAGTAATAGTGGACAAACCCAGAATGCTAATTGTTTCGGTTCATCTTGGGCTAGAGAGTTGCAAAAAACAGCATTTTAATGTGCACTCCCAACACAAAGTCTATTTTACAATGTATGCATCTTAATTACCATAAAGGACGGATGGATGGACGGACGGACGGAGAGATAGAGATAGGTAATAAAAAAAAGAACTAACACCACATGATCAGTAAACTTGCATCTTCCAAGTCTGCTTAACTCTTCAGAATTGCTGTTTTGTTATCTTCAATATTTAATGTGCCTTTCGTTTTTGAAGCCAGCACAAAGAAAAAATGCACAAGAGACATTCTCATCCATATGCATGTTGTGATAAGATGGACAGACGGCACTTCCAAAATATCCCATATCCCCACTGATTGTTCTATGTCAATTAATGGCCATCGGAATAACACACAGCCGAGAGAAAATCCTGCATTTTTTCCCTGGTGGCTCAGACCAAAGAAACCCCATCAGATAACCCTAAATTGAGACGATGCCACAGTGTTTCCCGAAACCCTGCTTCATGTTATCTTTTTTTTCTCTTACTCATTTTCCTTCCTGTTTTTCTTTTCCTTTCTGGGTTGGAGGATACTATCTGATGCTGAAGTAATTTAACTCAAGTAGATAAGGTGGAGTGGAGAAGTCCGCTGTGGTTTTCGTTTCAGACGGTTTGCTCTGAGCCTAGGCTTTAAATTGGATCAAACAGAATGCAGATGCACGGAGACTGGCAGTTCTATGATCCGTACCAATCTGACAGTGGAAATAATTGAGGAACAAAACTCAAGAGTTGTTGTCTTAACTCCATGTGTGGTATTGCTGTTTGCTGTAGAATAATAATGAATCGTTTGAAGTGTCTTGACACAACCTTTTTGAACTTTTCTGACCTTTGTTACTGTGATTGGATGGGTGATATTTTCAATCCTGCTTACAAAAATTAGCTTAGACCAGTTTGGTCCAGCTTAAATAAACAATTTTTTATTTGTAATTCTGTTATGTTTGTACTTGCAAAAATTGAGATTTTAACATTACTGTTTTTATGAATAAATAAAGGTACATTTCTCATTTCAACATAATTTTTACTTCAAACCTGTGTTTTGTGGAAAAAGAAATACTAGCTTATACCACATGGCTGGACTGGTCCGGTGGGCCAACTCTCTTTGGGGCCGGTCAGGTGGGGACTGGCCATTGGGAGAACCGAGCGGGCCGGTGGATCGTCTGCGAAACGTGCCGAATGGGCCACGATAAGCTCAAATGAGCCGCTGCATTATGCAGAATGGACCGCAGAATGGCGCCGTGATATGCAGAAAAGAACAGCGGTTTTTCTATTTGACCTGAACAAAATGTGCCTTATCATAAAAATGTCTAAATATATTTTTATAATACTATTTATTTTTTTGTCACATGGCAACAGAATGGCTAACTTCATATTGGCTAAACCACTTGACTCTGATTTGGTGGACAAAGGTTTTTCTAATATACAGTGTATATACAACCGATGAGTCAAAACATAATGACCACTCACAGGTGAAGAAAATACTGTAACGATATCTCATCTCCTAACAAGGCCACATGTCAAGGTCTGGGTAGATTAGATGGTAGGCAAACAATCTGATCATGTTGTCAAAGTGTTGAATGCAGGAGAAATGGGCAGGAGTAAAGAAGTTACTTTGACAAAGGGCCAAATTGTTATGGCCAGAAGAAAGGGTCAGAGCATCTGACACATTAGGGCTTGTGGGGTGCTCCCGATCAGTAGTGGTGAGTACCTACCGACAGTGGTCCGTGGCGGCAGGGTGATGGGTGCCCAAGGCTCATCGATGTTCAAGGGTCTGGTGCAAATGGACAGACGGTCTACTGTTGCACAAGTCACAGACCATTTTAATGATAGTTACGGGAGGGATGTGTCACAACACATATGGGGCTGCAGAGCGGTCAGATTGACCCGTCAACTGTAGAACGTGCATAAAATGTGCCCTCAACTTTGGAGCAGTGAAAATAAATTGCTTGGTCCGGTGACTCCCGTTTTCTTTTACATCACGTGGACGGCCGTGTACATGTGCACTGTTTACCTGGGGAAGTGATGGCAAGCCGGTGGAGGGACTGTGATGCGCTGGGCAATGTTCTGCTGGGAAACCATGGATCCGGCCATTCATGTGGACATAAACATCATTGCAGACCAGGTACACCCCTTCATGGCAATAGTATTCCCTGATGGCAGTGGCCTCTTTCAGCAGGATCATGCGCTCTGCCACACTGCACACATTGTTTGGGAATTGTTTGAGGAACATGATTAAGAGTTCAAGGTGCTGCTCTGGCCTCCAAATTTCCCAGATCTCAATCCGATTGAGCATCTGTGGGATGTGCTGGACCAACAAGTTCGAGTCATTGTTGCTCCACCTCACAACTTACAGGACTTGAAGGATCTGCTGCTAATGTCTTGGTGGCAGATACCACAGGACACCTTCAGGGATCTTGTAGAATCCATGCCTCTGGGGTCGGTGCTGTTTTAGCAGTTTTTGGCTCATCAGTGTATATACTGTATATCAATGGCGGGCCGTGTATTAAAAGTCTAGGCCTTCAGTGTGATTCATGCCATTAAGAAAACACAGTTTCACAATGAATAATACACCCTATCCCTTTGGACATCATACATTATGTTGCAGCTAACTAGTAATACCAATTGATATTTTAGAAACACGTCCACGCACGAAAGCCAGAACTTGATCCGACACTGAGTGCTCAAGCAGCGTAATTTACACTCCTGATGTTGCTACCAATTTACTTGAAATTAAAATCAGTCATCATTTCCTGTTTAATAAATTAAGCAATCACTCTGTCATGCAGAATATCTCAGGTTTGTAAATCCATTAGGATCTCTTTCTCAATGGCCTTAGCGGCAGTAATGACAGTCGACTCGTCAGTAAGATCTCGCGTGATTGTGTCACTCAAGGCCAGCTAGAAGGCCTCAAACCGGACATATCCTAAAGACCACACCCACCAAGAACAAATAAATCAATCTGATTGGCTGTGAATCTGACAATCTGACTTTAGATACTCATTCATTTGCACTGTTTGAGGGATTCTGTGGAAATTCTGAAGGCCTGAGAGGGGTGGAGCTCAGACTCATGCACTGCTTCAGGTATGCGATTTGTGAAACAGCTTTCACACTTTGCTTGTAAGCATCAAAGAATAAATTGTGACTGGATCAACTTTTAGTTTTCCTCTATTTGTTTTTAGATTAATTAAGAGTGGAAAGCAATTAAAAATACATTTACCCAAGAAATAGCTCATTTCTTCAACAAGCCGCATAATTTGACGTATCATTAACATTTCTAGCACAGACTTTGCAGGACTAGTTGTATGCCAAAGTTTAATACCTATGGCATTTAAAAAAACTCCTAAACATAAAACAAGCACTAGTAGTGATGATGTTTGCCTTCGCATACTCAAAGCTTGATTTTAGCTGCATGATTGTAAGGCTATATCATTTTCCACTTTAATTTCTATCTCTGTCTCACAAACACTCATACATGTCCTTATGAAGATGGTACACCTGAGAAGTGCTGTAGCTGCAATCCTCGGAGGTAACTGATGGTGGATGGAAAAATGTATGTGTTTTGTCCCATTTTATGTGTCGTTTGATCTGTCAGATCTCTAGAGCTTGACCCTAGAGATAACACGGCTCTGGGAAAGGTGAGATTTATAGTGAAAAAGGAGTTACATTTAGGTCCGTTTCTCAGCCAAAATCGATCATATCGCTTTAGAAGATATGGACTAAACAACTGGAGTTGGATGGATCATCTTAATGCTGCCTTTATGTCCTTTTCGGAGCTTGAAAGTGAATCCCATTTAATTGCATTGTATAGTAAAAAGCACCTCATATCTCCATCAAAATATCTCTTGATTGTGTCCCGCAGAAGAAAAAAACACATACGTGTTTGAGACAGCATAAAGTTCCAGTTTTCCTTATGCTTTAACATGCATTGTTGTGTGACAAATTCAGTGCATAAATTAAATAGTAAGAACACTCCCACCACAGTACTCCAGCTGCCCCTGTGCTGTAGGACGATGCTGGCAGCAGTGATGGGGACATTATCGGCTTCTAATGGAGAGCACTTGTGTGAGTGTGTTTCCTTGGTAACGGCCAGTCACTGGAAGCACTCCTCCATGACTGTCCACGTGAAAATGTCTCCGTTGAGATGCCATGTGGAAACATAAATACAGACAGCAGACATTGGAAACCAGGCAGTCAAGCCCAGAGACCACTGGACTATAAAATGGACTTGGAATCAATACAGGGATTGCAATTCTTGGAGCAGGAAAAGATGAATGATCGGGACATAAAAATCAAAACGGAGAATGGAGGTGAACTATCGCACATAACAGGGAATCGCAAGGGGGCGATTTGGTGTAGAGCGATAGGTCCCGAATGTAATGTATATTACATCTGCTTGTTGCCGGCTCTCTTTACTGCAGGGTCATTCCTGTTCTGCAGTACATTTGGAGCTCTTTTCTTGCTTTTGTTGTACTTTAAAGAACTGTTTCTTCAAAAGGGTATATTAGACTCTCAGAAATATGCTCTGATCAAGATCAGGCACTTAATTAATAATTATATTACGGATGGAAATAAAGCAATAAAGTTAGCCATTGCTCACTGAGGGATTGACGGTTAGCTTACATAAGGTTGTCGACTTAAGTTATATTTTTGTTAATGATCTTTTGAAATTATGCAAATTTCTGTAATTGTATTAGTATGAACATGGTTGAATGTTTTAGAGTGAAACAAATCAACTAATAACACAAAACATCAAAGACGTCAGCAGATCCATTGTTGATACTTTTGTTTCCCCAGCAAAATGATGTCACTTCCTGGTGGATGAGTCATTAAAGGGTTGTTCACCCAAAAATGAAAATGATCCTGTAATTTACTCACCCTCAAGCCATCCTAGGTTTATATGACTTTCTTTTTTCAGCCAAACACAATCAGAGTTATATTAAAAACTATACTAGCTCTTCCAAGCTTTATAATGGGAGTGAATGGTACCTTAGATTTTGAAGCCCAAAAAAGCGCATCCAGGGAGTTAATAAAGGCCTTCTAAAGCAAAGCGATGCATTTTTTTAAGAAAAATATCCATATTTATAACTTTATAAACTATAATCACTGGCTTCCGGAAATGCACGGACAGCTGCTACCGGAAGCCAGTGATTATAGCCAGGATATTTTTTTATATATCCCTGATTGTGTTTGGCTGAAAGAAGAAAGTCACATACACCTGGGATGTCTTGAGGGTGAGTAAATTATGGGATCATTTTCATTTTTGGGTGAACTAAACTTTTAATGTCTTTAAGGAACCAGCTTTTGTTAGTTAGAGTTTTACACAAGTCTACCATGATGGAAAAAAATGACCCTTACTTGGTCAAGTCACAAGGACGTGACATTTCTTTGTTTGGTTTTTGTCTATTAAGTTATTAAAAAAAGACATTAAACAGTCATGCAATTCACACAAAACTATTTACACACAACATGAAAATTCCTCTATTCTGATTTCGTCATCTGGAGACTGTAAATCAAATTATAAAAATAAATAAAAAAAATTAATCACATTAAAAACTTTAATATTTTGAAACAATATTTGAAAAACGTTTTCTTAAAAAATTAGAAATGTATTGTTATTATTATTTATAATATTACAATATTCGAAAAACACACCAAGTCAAAGTGAGGTGGTGTAACCAACATGCATGTAGCTATTATTTTTAATAAATGCATAAAAATAAATAAGTACATTTATACATTCAAGATTCCTTTAGACCCTCGTTACTGTGTGTATAAAAAATTTAAATATCAGATATTTTGACACTTTTACGAAATGACATATTTAGTTCTGGTCAAATGGAGTAACCCTTAAGAAACTTCTTAATATTCATGACTTAATAATTCACGATATTTGTAAAAAAATAAAAATAAAAGCAAGAAAAAAATTAAGCTTGAAAAATATGTTTGAAAACCTGTTTTGAAATTAATGTGTAACTCACATGTATTGAAAGTGCTAGAAAAGTATTGTAATACATTTAACTAGTCACACTATATTAGGTGGCCTTAACTACTATGTGCTAGTATTAAATACATACAAGACTCTGTATTTACTACATGTTGTTTGCTAAATTCCCACATTTGCGACTACTGAAGTTGAGGTAAGGGTACTGTAGGTTTGGGAGTAAGGTAGGGTTAAGGTTAGGATTAGGGGTTAGAGTTAGGTTTTGGGGTAAGGTTTGGGTTAGAGCTAACAGTATAACTACAAATGTAATTAAATGCAAGTACTTTAAATGTAATTGCAATGCAACAACATATATGTACATAATAAATACATTGTATCAAATGGTTAAATACACAGTAGACAAAGACACTAATATAATGTGGGTCCTTATAGCATGATGTTACATCACTTATTTTTAATTGTATTTATTTATAATTGTGTTATGTATGACAACATGTATACAAATATAATTGTTTTATTAACTTTATACAGTTGCATGCAAAAGTTTAGGCACCCCTGGTCAAAATTTCTGTTGCTGTGACTAGTTAAGTGAGTAGAAGATGAACTGATCTCCAAAAGGCATAAAGTTAAAGATGAAACATTCTTTTCAACATTTTAAGCAATATTAGTGAATTATTTTTAGAGTGAAAAAAACTAAAAAGTTTGGGCACCCCAAGAGATTTGAGCTCTCGGATAACTTTTATCAAGGTCTCAGACCTTAATTAGCTTGTTCGGGCTATGGCTTGTTCACAATCATTGTTTGGAAAGGCGAGGTTATGCAAATTTCAAAGCTTTATACATACTCTGACTCCTCAAACCTTGTCCCAATAATCAGCAGCCATGGGTTCCTCTAAGCAGCTGACTAGCACTCTGAAAATTAAAATCTAAATCCCTGTTTGACTGCAAAATACAGTACCTTAAGGAAGATTTAGCAGACTCTGGAGTAGTGGTACACTGTTCTACTGTGCAGTGATGCATATGGAAGAGTCATGAGAAGAAAACCTATCCTGTGTCCTCACCACAAATTTCAGTGTCAGAAGTTTGCAAATTAACATCTAACATCTCTCCAACTTTTAAGCATGGGGTGGATCGAGCATGCTTTGGGCTTCTGTTGATGCCAGTGGCACAGGGGAACATTTCACTGGTACATTTACATTTATGCATTTGGCAGACGCTTTTATCCAAAGCGACTTACAGTGCACTTATGGACAATCCCCCCGGAGCAACCTGGAGTTAAGTGCCTTGCTCAATGACACAATGGTGGTGGCTGGGGGATCGAACCAGCGACCTTCTGATTAACAGTTATGTGCTTTAGCCCACTACACCACCACCATCTGTAATAAAGCTGAAGATGAAAAAAGGATTGCTTCTACAACAGGATAATGATCCAAAACACACCTCAAAATCGACAATGGATGACCTCAAGAGGCGCAAGCTGAAGGTTTTGCCATTGCCCTCACAGTCCCCCGACCTAAACATCATCGAAAATCTGTGGATTGACCTCAAAAGAGCAGTGCATACAAGACGGCCAAATAATCTCACAGAACTAGAAGCCTATTGCAAGGAAGAATGGGCGAAATTCCCCCAAACAAGAATTGAAAGACACTTAGCTAGCTTCAAAAAGCTTTTACAAGCTGTGACACTTGTCAGGGTTTTTTTTTTTTTTTATCATCTTTGACAAACTTATTTTTTTCAACATCCCTTAAAAACAATATTCCAGAGAAAAGATGTTTTTCTCTCCCCTTTTTTCCCCAATTTGGATTGCCCAAGTCCTCATGGTGCCGTAGTGACTCCGGGTGGTGGAGGACGTAAATCTCAGTTCCCTCCGCCTTCTGAGACCATCAGCCCATGCATCTTATCACGTTGCTTGACGTGGCTAGCAACCATGAGGAGGTTAACACAACGTGACTCTTCCCACCCTAGCAACCGTGCCAATTTGGTAGCTTAGGAGACCTGGCTGGAGTTACTCAGCAAGCGACTTGCGACTCCAGGTGTGGTAGTCAGCATCTTTACTTGCTTAGCTACCCAGGCCCCCAACATGTTTCTTTTGAAACATTTTGTTTTGTGAGAAAAATAAAAACTAAAACAAAAAAAAAAACTCATGGAATATTTCTTAATACATTTTCCATTTTTAATAAGTTATCATGGCAAAAATGGCAACATCTGCTCAAACCAAAGTAGTATTTAAAATTCACCCATTTTTCTTTAATTGTGACATTGTGATAAAATAAAACTAATTCTATTTCTAGTTTTAAAAATAGTGAGCATTTCATCAATATATTAAAATAAGTGAGGTGGGGAAATGTAAATATACTCTATACTACAGTAGGAATGACCCTGCTCTACAGGTTTTACAGTAAAGGATGAAGTTTATTCGGCGTAACAGTTTTATTTTGCTCAATTGGCTTCCTTCAAGAGACAACATCCGTCATGATTTACTCGACCAAAGCCTAAATCGAAACACTCATTATGCATGGCGTGAGCCCCGTTGGCGCTCAAGGAGTGGGTGTTACCGGACCGCAGGAGGCCTTCCAAACCTATATAGATGTTTTACGATTGCTGTCAGCCATAGATATTTTCTGTGGTCCCTGTGCCGTAGCATATTGTGATGATTGGCATCCTTAAGTCACCTTTTACCCTCGCAGAGGCCGTGGAGGGACTTGTTCGCTTGTCAATTTGGTTTCTGACATGGTGCTCAGTGTGGGCTTCTGTTTGAAAATGCAGAGCTGAAGAAAGATTCCTGGAAAACGGATCAGAGAATTTCACGCAAAGCCACTTCCCACCAGGCCCGAAGTAAACAGGCTTTAAATATCTGTTCAACAAGGAATGAGGGTCCACACAAGCTGCATGATAAAACATTTCTGACAGTGCAGAAGGGCCGGTTGACCGAAGAACATCATTATCATTGGATTTTTGAAAGCAAATTAATCAAATCACTTTCATGATTTGATTCTTTTTTGTTTGTGATGAAAAGATTTTGGCCTTGGCAGTGAAAAAGCAGCTATCAAATTATGGTGGAGATGTTTTATAATTTTTACCCAGTCAAAGCTCTTGAGAGAGTTATTAATCTACATGCTTTGTCACCACTGCCACTGGTTTATGATGGCTATAGTACAGTTATATATCAGCTTCTTGTAATTGTACTTGGAAATTGCCAAGAAAACAACACTGATAGATCAACATCAATAAAAACAATTTATTTTGTTATTTTTTTCCTGAGCTAAAAAGCCACATTACTGCAAAGAAAGCGGATGATATCTATTTTTTTAGACTAAATGATTTATGGAGGTATAAACTACTTGTATACATCAATATGTCATCACCAAGAATATAAGAGCATAAATTTAAGGGCAGCTTATTTCTAACGGGAAGACTAGCAGCTGTACATCATCGCTCCATTAGCTAGGTAACTCTTAGCCAATCACATATAAGCCATTTCTTTATAAGTCTGCTCACAATCTATCACATTGCTGTTTCAGTGTGCTAACACTGCAACCTCCTCCACCCCACCACCACCAGTTGAGTCCCGTCCTGCATGGGGGTAGGCTCCTCACCCCTGCCTCTCATCTCCGGCAGGATATGACGGTTCAGAGTACAACTTCTTCAGACCGCCAAACGGGGCTTACGCCAAAGAGAGACATTACAATTCTGTTTTATATCCATCAAATAAATGTCATCTCAAGTCTGCAAGACTTCCTGATAGAATTTAGATTCTCAGAAGCAAGAGGTGGGTGGTATGTCCAAAATATCACATTTTCATTGTAGCAGTCACTATATAATTACTTATTTTTTCTGGAAACTCAACAACATTTTTTTTTATATGCAGTATAAAATAACCTTGTTTTAATGCTTATTTTAATTATTCAGTGAGTTAAGTACTTTACAAATGAAAGATTATTAATCTCATTTGATTATTTTTCTATTTTTGGAACTAGATGGACTCAAACCAAACACATTTTAATAAATTAATTACAAGACAAAAGCAAGGAACATTTGAGTTAAAAACAAAAGGCTCAAAACAGTAATACTAGCATATAATGTACTTCTGGTACTTGATACTTCTGACTCTAAATTCTGATTGGACAAATCACAATTGAAGTCATAGTAAAATAGCAAATATGACCCAGACAACTTTTTGATGTGTGTGTACTCATCTGGAAGGAATATTTATAAAGGTTGTTTGCTTATCTGCAATGGGTCTATAAGTTGTTTCTTATGGATGTCATTTAGACATACAGCATATGTGGTTGAGATTTTTATGATTTATAATGTATGTAAATCTGCTCTTTTTTAAAGGCGTTTATCAGATGTTTATGCTTTCCAAATGAAATACTTTTAAACTGGGAATCCAGCAAATTGTGATGTTGATTGACAACTGTTGGGATCCATGTGCAGCTTTATTAACAGTAAATATAGTATTGAAGATTGGCAGGGGTCAATCACCAGCAATAACAGTATTCGAGGTAAATCAGAGGGATAGTCACAAAACAGGCAAGAGGTCATGGCAGGCAATCGCAGGTAATATCCAGGTAAACAAAGAAATAACAGTAGGAAGGCAGCAAAGGGTCAAGACAGGGTAAACAGTCCTTTTGTAAGAGTCTGCAATGAGTATTCAAACTGGTGAGAGATGGCGTTGGCCTTGACGTACTTAGAGCCTGGTTGATATGTGACTGAGAAGTTGAAGCGAGAAAGAAAAATGGCCATCTTGCTTGTCTTGGGTTGAGTCTCTTGGCTGTATGTAGGTATTCTTGGTGCCGATGATCCATTAGGACATGAAAAGGGGGTTTGGCTCCCTCCAACCAATAATGCCACTCATCGAGTGCTGCTTTCATGGCTAGTAGCTCTTAGTTACCGTCATCATAGTTCTGTTCGGAGTTTGCGTGAGTAGAAGTCACAGGGAAAGAGTTTAGAAGGTGTACGTACCGTTGAGAGAGGATGGCCCTGATACCAGTGTAAGATGCATTTACTTCAACAATAAATGGGCAATCAGGATCTGGATGGTGAAGAATGGGAGCAATGGTGAAACAAGCTTTGAGATCTTTGAAGGATTGGAGAGCAGCTGGAGACCACAAGCTTTTGAGCCATGAGCTTTTCTTCTTTAGCATAGATGTCAAATGTGTGGCCACAGTACTGAAACCCCTTATGAAGCATCTGCAGAAATTGGCAAAACCCAGGAAATGCTGTAATTATTTTAACAGATTTTTCAAATCTGCTTTCACCTTGTTATCTTCCATAGCTACACCCTCTGGGCTGATGACATATCCAAGAAATGACACTGAGGTCTGATGGAAAAGTTGATGGGCGATGAGGTGTTGTAGAACAGCCCGGATTGTTTCACATGCTCCTCGTAGGAGTTAGAGTAGATTAGGATGTTGTCGATGTATACAACTACCCCTTGATTCAGTAGATCATGGAAGACATCATTGATGAAAGCCTGGAACACTGAAGGACTGTTGGCTAATATGAAAGGAATGACCTGGTATTCATAATGGCCGGTGCTGGTTGATAAAGATGTTTTCCACTTGTCCCCCTCACGAATATGGATGAGATCGTAAGCACTGCAAAGATTGAGTTTGGTTATGTACTTGGCAGTGCGGAGTTGTTCAAGGGCAGCTGGATCCAGGTAATAGTTCTATAGCACAATCACAGGAGTGATGAGGAAGTAGTTGCGAGGCTTTGGCTTTGCTGAAGGCTTTAACTAAGTTTGAATACTCAGGAGGCAGATTAGGAACTGATGTGAGTTCAACTCGCACAGCAGCGAGTTGACTAATAGTCCTGGAAGGAATGGGCTTTAGGCAGGTGGAGATGCAGGTACTGGACCACTGGGTAATTTGCTGATCACTCCACAAGATTTGAGGTTTGTGTTTTTGCAGCCAAGGTAGACCTAAAATGACAGAGTAATGAGATGATGGGATGATATATAGGCGGATAGTTTCAGTATGCAGTGCTTCAACTTGCAGAGTGAAATCTTTGGTAGTGTGCTGCACATGACCATCAGCAAGCGGCTGTCCGTCTAACGCTGCCACTGCCAAGAGATAGTCACAGTGGTTAAGTGGTATAATATGAGCCCTAGTGAAATCCTCATCAATAAAGTTGCCTGCTGTCCCAGAGTCCAGCATGGCTGTGGTAGAGACAGATCTCCCCGCATAGGTTAATATCACTGAATTTGAGGGGTTTAACAAACTACAGGCACTCACTGTAGTGGAGCAACTTGAAAAGTTTGAACTGGACAGGAAATCTGTCGATGACCATATTAAAAACACAGATGCTGCTGAACGTGACAATCTCTCTCCATTGAAGTAAGTTGGGTGTGTACAATGTGCATGGGTTCAGATTCACTCGGGTTGAATGCAGTGGTAGTATTTGTTACAGGAGTTTTGGGTTTACGTGGATTTAAATCAGAGGGACAGTCACAAAACAGGCAAGAGGTCAGGGCAGGCAGCAGGCAATCACAGATAATATCCAGGTAAACAAAGTAATAACAGTAGGCAGGCAGCAAAGGGTCAAGTCCAGGATCATACACAGGTTAGGCTGAAAATACAAATAACTCTCGGAAATGTTAGCCAGGGAAAAACAAGACTTTGCAATGATAGCAAGTGAGAGTGAGACTTAAGTAGCTAAGTAGATGAGGAACAGGTGAGCAGGTAATCAGAGCCCGGTACAGGGAGTATTTACATTTATATTTACATTTATACATTTGGCTGACACTTTTATCCAAAGCGACTTACAGTGCCCTTATTACAGGGACAATCCCCCCGGAGCAACCTGGAGTTAAGTGCCTTGCTCAAGTACACAATGGTGGTGGCTGTGGGGATCAAATCAGTGACCGTCTGATTACCAGTTTACCAGTTGTGTGGTTTAGACCACTATAACACCACCACTCCATGGGATTATGGGAAATGGAGTTCAGAGAGTTAAAGTCAATACTCAGGTGATGGAACCCTCTGGTGGTGAGTGGAAGGAGGCTGGATTCGTGACAGCGTTGTGCCATACTCAACTTGTTTGCATTGCAAAGTTTCTTTGTTGTTCTCAAGGAAATAAATAAAGCATTCTGCACTGTAAACAGTATAAGGGGTCATTGAGACCGTATGTGTTCTTGCACTAAAAAAACTAAATGCAGCAAAATGTATAACAGAATGCACGAGTCTAGAAACACGTTTTAAAAAGTTGAATTTTTTTTTTCCCTGACACGTCAAGTGTTAGTTAAGTTACTCAAAAAATAATCCACTGCAAATGAACAATTACTTCTGTAAAATTGTAATCAGATTATTGACTTAACCGATACATGGCCAGTGTTGTGTAAGTTACTCAAAAAACGTAATCCACTACAATATATTTACGGTATAGTAGAGTATCTACATGAAATGGGGGAAAGACTGAAATCTCCAACTCTTTGTCTCAGGTGATTTGGCTCTTTTAACTGAAAGGTGTTGCCTTTTCGCAGCAGGGAATGCATTGGATTAGGGCTCGTTGCCTTTAGTTGTTGGAGCAAAGAGCCAAGTCAGGATTATATTTAATGGATATTGACCTTTTCAAAAACACAGAAATCCCAGAAAAGCTCCCTGCTTTCCTGGACGCTCATGCCTTTTGGCTAATGCCACACTTTGCCTCTAGCACCAGTCAATAGACGTTTATGGCTCGCGGGTTCTCATTGATTGGAACGCAGGAGTTGCAGTTTAATGGACCACTGTGTAGCTTTGTGGTCTGCTCTGCTTTTGTCCAGGTTTTGCCCCTTTGCAGCAAAAAAAACTTGATGCACAGTCACAGTTATTATGTCGTTGGCACTTTCCATTAATGGAGTAAACAATAGGTTTTTTAAACTTGTATAAAATTATAATTATAATTATTTTTTCAACAAATGGTCTATGAAAGGAGGTGCTTAACATTCAGAAAAGGTTGATTGCCAACTGTAGGAGTTCAAACTAAATATTATATCAACTGTTTTATTTTACTTTAAAGTTGCACTGAGTAAGTTTTTGAATATGTGATCTTGGACTTACACTGACACCTGGGGGCCTGGATGCAGCATTATTCAAACACAGTAGTTTTTAGTTATCAACGCCATTGTGGAAATTCACTATTAACAGTCAGCCATGATTAATTTAATCCATGAGTGAAAGTGAGATTCAATCAGTAGTATTTGTAGAGAAAGTGTGTGTGTGTGTGTGTGTTTACATTTATTTTATAGCAGATTATAGTAGACAATAATTTAAAATATAATGACAAAATTATTACAAAATGACAAATAAAAATAATTGAAACCAGGAAGTGATCATGTTCACAAAATAGTGATGAGTGTGATTCAAAAGGTTGCATTTTTCCATCTCACATTGGAAAAAAAGAGGCGGGAGCTCCGATCCACAGGCAAAGAGATAAGGAGTCCCTAACCTAACCCTTTCCCTAACTGTAACCCTGTGTGGAATGACACCCCCTTTTGGAGAGGGTGCATCCCACTTTTGGAATAACCCCACCCTCTTCTGGAGTAACCCCACCCTCTTTTGGAAATCTCTGGCCTGCAGCTATACCTACTTGAGGAAAATGGAGCTCACACGTGCCCATACACCCAACAACATTTACCGCTTCAGCCACTGGGGGCAGTGTTTCGAATTTCGGTAAACACAGACCTATATTAGCTAAAGAAAAGTCAACATACTGTTTCTGATTTCACTGTGAGATCAGTCTGGTATTTCGATGCCTTCTGTGACACCTGTCTTCCAAGTTCCCAATCCCATTTCCTTTCACAGCAATTGCTTTCAATCTCAACTGTTATTTCCTTTAATTAACATCCCCCGTCTTGTTGAATTTACACTGAAGAACACGGGCACATTTAGATTGTTGTATTTCCTCAGAGATGATGGAGAAACAGCTGCCACAGTGATTTGCTTGATTTCTCACTCAATTCTGCAATCATGCCAAAATGGGCACAAATTATTACTCCCGCATATAAATTTGTACTAATAACAGCATTTATGTTGTTCAGTTAAAGGGTCTGACCAGGTTTGAGCCGTGCCGTTTAAAATGTGTTATTACTATAGATGGTAGTTCACAGGGGTGATGTATGGTGTTGTTAGGTAACCCTTTTGGCCAAGAGACAGTTGCCAATAACAATTATATTGACTTAAATAGAGCATATTTTATATAGCATTATATTTATTTTCCCCTGAAGTCCACTTACGTTATGTTATGTAAGGTTTCTTGCACCATAAACAGCCTCCATGTCTTTGTTTAAGCACTTTTTAACACCTTTTTCCCCATGTAGTCATCTATACAGCATGTTGAATTAACAAATCTGTTCTGGTTTTGCACAGTGCATATGCATGAATATGAAAAAATGTAATAATGCTTTCCACTTTGGCAGCCAGTCTCTTCTAAATCCTAAATTTTTTGTCTGAGATAAGACATTACTGAAAAGGATGCAAAGGATGTCTCTTTATTTTGAAGAATATTTATGCTTACACATTCAAAATAATCTTCAGTTGCTTTCCAATTAGCTTTTTGCCTGTGAACCATTACAATAACGACCATATTTTCAAGGTAAACGTAAAAACTAAACTCATTTCGTTTGTGAATCTGAAGGACAGAATTGAAAATTGCCACTAAATAGCATTCCCAACACATTAGGGATGAAGTAAAATGATTAAACTAGGAAAATGGTACAATACAATATCCAATTAGTTGGATTCAGTCAAAAGGAAGTAAAAGCTACTTCAACACAGAAAGACACTGCCTAGAAAAAAGAGAACTCTGCAGGAAGGCAAGCCAGAGAAGCCAGCTATCGCTTTAAAAGAATTACTGAGTTTGGTCTGTGATAATGGAGTGAAGTTCCCCAGCTGACCTTATAAAAAGCTCCATAAGACCCTGAATTGAAGGCTGACTCCAAAAACCTGATAGCATATCTACAGGTGCCAAAATGCAGAATAGTGACCTATATGTGGGAAAAAACTGACTTTACACGCCCTGAACAAAACTGTTGTGCCGGTTGTCTCTTTGGATTTCTTGGGGCATACATAGTCGAATGATACCCACTTTTCTATTGGTTATCAGCCATTTAGAATTTTGACTGAAATTGCAGTAATTTAGAATTTGTGTATCGGGGTTATGTCCTGAAGGTACTCAAAAGGTTTGGGGACAGCAATATTGGTTGTTAGCCATTTTGAATTTTGCCTTAAATTGCTGTATTTTAGAAACATATTAGCGTATCATTACGAAATTTTGTATAAGTCATCATGGCCATGTCCTGAAGGTACTCAAAAGGTTTGGCGACCTTTGTGTCACCTAGTGGTCAAATTATAATCTCTTTGAAATAATTACAGTTTACAGAAAATGGAGTAAAGTTCCCCAACTGACCCTATAAAAAGTGCTATATGACAATCCCAACTACATCTGGAGTTGCAAAATGCATAATAGTGACCATATGTTTGGGAAAAAAAATAGACATTACCCACCCTGAACATCTTTGTCGCATCAGTGGTTTCTATAGCTAGTTAGGCAAACAGAGTCGAATTATACTCAATTTTCTTATGTCGGCCATATTGGGTGTCGGCCATTTTGAACGGTGTCTTTAATTGCTGTATTTTAGAAAAGCATTGGCGAATCATTGCACAATTTGGTATGTGTCACTGTGACTGTATTCTGAGGCATGAATATAAGCTTTAGAAGGACAATTGTTTTCCTTAACTCTACAATGCCTTTAGTGAGCCGGAACATACGATAATGCATAGTTTTCACTATACTGTATTATTTAATGGCTGGTTTGTTGAGAAGTACAATGCGTAATGAGCTGTTGCGCTCCACTGCAGTGTAAATTTCTAAAGTTTTGTGATTGATCTGTCTTAAAAAATACCATTCTGCTCATAAATATGCACACCCACACGATCCCATCATTCATAGACTGCAGATAACAACACTTTCTTCAAATGATCCTTCTCTACCGTTGAAGGATCCGACATTTTAAAGACAGATTGACAAGAGATGTGATTGAATGAGTTTGTTAGAATCTCTTCTGCACTACTAAAGCATTCAATCTTTTAATGTGGATATACAAGCACAAAATCAGTTCTCAGCATGGAATGGATGTTGCACATGCCTGTCAATGCTTGGAAGATCAAATATAATCTCTGATCTATATTACAACTCCTATTGAGTGTTTTCAGAGTTGCCTAATGGCATATGCATGTATGAAAAGCAGTTCTCTATGTTGAGTTTTTTCTTTCTTTTTTTTCATCTGTCACCTCTTAAAAATCAGCTTTGTGTTCCCTGGCTGCGTGGTACCCGTGAGACTCTTTGTTCTGTGAGTGTTTTATAAAGTATTAGTGGAATGTCTGCGGTGGAGCCCAGTGGCGCAGTGAAAGATGGGTTTTAAATGAAGAGGATGAGTGTGTCTCATACCGTGCTTTAGATGCGGCTGTTCTTTTGAAAGTGTCTGTTGGCATCATCACCATTTTTTTTTTCTCAAGTGCACTCAGCATCAGGTTTACCAGTGACCTGTGTGGTGTTAATTCTGTATTAGCCGAGACAGTTATTTAACACAGGTCTCTATTAAATGAAGGCAAGTTCGTAGAGGCTGGATTAAATGTAAACTATGAATGCATGGTGCTGTGTTATGATTGTCCTTGGTCTGCTCAGCAAAGCACAGCTTGGTGGCTGTTCATTGCAATGTCTAGTACCAAAACATGTACTAAAAGGTATGTTTTTCGACCAATTGCATTGTAATATTTGGAGTAGTTTCCTTACAGAGGAAACAATAAAATCAGCATTAAACTAGACCAAGATGTTTTTATTGGTCAGGCTGGTCAGGTTTACTGGTTTAGAGGGGTTTTGGGGCTCTTGTCAGCTGATCAGGCTGGGAGACCACTTAAAGGTACTTAAATCAGTTTATACCAACCAACAATACCATGATGCACTTCAGCGTATCACTGCATTTCCATCTGATTCTAAATGCATACAACATAATTATTTATATATTTTATAAATAATTTAAATCAGCATACATTAAAGACAGTACAACAAATACTACAGTGATGTTTAAAGGGGTCATGACATGAAAAATAAAATTTTACATATAATTTTAATTTTGACATATAAGAGGTGCTTTTACTATAATAACATCTACTTTACCTTTCACTTTAGTAGCCAGGCCAGTAGTGGTGAGCAGTGAGAAGGCAAGGATAGAGGGCATGTCAGTGAAGAGCAGAGAGCCATAATCATAACAATGGGCATTTACTTTCAAGTAGAGGTCGATCGATATTTTTTTTTTCAGGCCGATGCCGATCTTTTGAAATCCGGGTCGGCCGATGGCCGATTAATGCTGCCGATTTATTTTGGCCGATATTTGGCCGATATGTGCTTGTTTTTAACCTCTTATTTGAAAGATAAAATGTAACACAAATAATTACTTAAGATAGACAACATTTCTCAACAAATACATTTATTGAACACTTGACCAATCTGCACTTGTACACTTAAAATTAAAAATGTATAATGTAAAAACATATTGTATAAATAATGTATAACAAATATATTAAATAAACAAAGCAGGTGTTACGAACTGCTCCGAGACACGAAGGTTGAGATCCAAATGCAGCTTTAATTAAGAGAATCCAAGAGAATCCAAGAGAAGCACAGGCATAACTAGGGATGGATATCGTTAAGGTTTTAATGGTATTACTATCTTACCGATACTACTTATCGATCCGGTACTTTAATGGTATTCTTAACGGTTCTTTTTGTTTTATATATATATATATATATATATATATATATATATATATATAAAATTTTATTTCAGGAAGGTCTACTAACATTACTGTTCAGGTGTGGTCTAAAAAGAAATCTAATAAAGTAATCAATTGTAAAATAACACTGCATAGTTTATCATAGATTAATGCTTATTAATGCAGAAGTTATTCGTTCAAGAGCTGTAAGTGATTTTCTCTTTGCCTTTTGTTGTTTGATTCGCAGTAATGGCTCAATCATCGGCATGTTTAATAGACAGCTTCCCCTTTAAGACCGAGTTCAGATCTAATAGGCTCCTAATGCGCCATATTTTCTCCCCAACTATTTCCATAACTACGTCCATTTAAGACATAAACTGTGTTTAAGTGAATCTCCAAGCCGGTCGTTTTGACATATTTTTGTGTATATTTGATCGTTTAGACGCGCACATGAAACCCAAAGTATCCTATACTTTGCTTGTCTCTTTGCGGTGTGTTTCGGAGCGCGCGCCTTTGGGAACGGAATCTCTTGCGCTCTTTTTATTATTAAACGCGTCCCGCAATTTAGCAACAGTAGCTAGACTGTATTTTACAACAATCACCGATCGTGCTGATTCTGACGTTAAGTTTGAGTTTTAGGGAGAAACGTCAGTGCACCGCTGTGAAGGGAAGGAAGTTGTGCTAGACAGAATGCGACTTATGTATAAATATTCTATTTTATAATCTTTGGAAGGCGAAATCTAAAATAAAATCAGACTAATAATCACAGATCTAAACCAGGCTATGTTTGAATGTTTAGTTCTGTCACTCATTAAGCTGGGCTCGTGTTGGGCTCGTTTTGTGCTCGCTGTGGCACCGCGTGAGCGAGTTCTCTCTCTCTCTCTCTCTCTCTCTCTCTCTCTCTCTGACTGCGAACAGCTAAATTGCATCACAGACAAATGGTTTCATATTATTATACATAGAAATGGCTGGCGAGATAAAATAACTTTCTCTTTATAGCAATAAAGAATGTATTTTCTTAATTTCTCCAGTACCGACAGCAGAACCGATAACGTCCAAGCTTACCAAAGCCAGTCCTTCAATAGCATATAGTGCGTTGGTATCTTTTTATTACTTATTTCTCTGCATTGAGTGACAACCCTCTCAAATATAAGACACACAAACAGAACAAATAAAAGTCTCAGATTCACTGTCCGTAATTGCAAAATTCTTGCTTTCTTATTGTGACATGATAGCAACCCTTCTGCTGTGATAATGCAACTTCAACTACGCTATCAATATCCAAAGTAGCAGAACGCCATGTCAACTATCGCGTTTGTCACGTTTTTTCTTGAAGTTGGCAGTAACATATCAAAAGTTTTTAATTAAATCTAAAGAAGTTATACAAATTTAATCCTTACTGTTTTCTCCAAGGAACTTAGCTCCTTCCTTAGGCACTGGATGAGGTCTGCTCACTCTAGGGGAAAATGACTCTAGGGGCAGCGTGCGTCGAACACGTGTTCCACAACAACACTAGGCTGCCCACAGATGCGCCTGCCTAATAATCGGCTTGATATGCGTGGATATTGGCCGATGCCGATTATGTAAAAAATGCAAAAAAACGGCCGATTAATCGGTCGACCTCTACTTTCAAGTCTTAAAGGAGCAGCAGCACCAAAACAGAGCATTTCTGAAAGAGGGTCAGAATGATGGTGGAAAATTATAAACATGTGTTTTACAATTATATGACTGTTTTTTTTGTCCAACAAGTTTGACTAATATTAAAAGTGAACCTCAAGGAACATTAAAGTAATAAAAAGGAGTGGTATGACTCATTTAAGGGTCTATATCGTTATTACTTTTTATTGTCTGGATATATTAAGTGTGCAATTTACACAAAACAATAAATTGAAAACACTTTTTTAATTCCTGAGTTCAAAACCATTTTGATATTTCTATCTGGAGCAAAATGTTTAAGTTGTGTGAATGTCTTGAGACATTTCAATTGTAAATAGTTTCAATTAAATTGAATTATTTTTAAAGATCATTTTGCACAAGTAGTTTGGAATAGTCTTTTATTGTTAATTAAATAAATAAATATATATATATATATATATATATATATATATATATATATATATATATATATATATATATATATATATATATATATATATATATATATATATATATATACATATACCACAGTTAGTTCGGTTCTCGAATCTGATTGGACGAGAGATGTTCCATGAGCACTGATGGTCTGACACCATCAGCACTCGGACGCTTCACTGTGTGTGTCACTCCGCGTGTGTTCATGCCGTTCTAAACTAAAGTGTAAGAGCAGTGCATATCTGTTAGGAGTTGCTGTCTTTATATTTGAAAGAGCATATGTTAGCCAGCAGGTGGTGGCAAAAGATCATTTTTGTGTGTAATATGAGCCAGTTGGTGATGTAAAGTGAATCTGATCATTGTTTACATTATTAATACATTACCAAAACTAGGAAATAGCTTTAAACGGCTTTAAACGGAAACTTAAGGATTAAGGATCATCACTGCTGAGAGACACAACAGACTGATGTATTACAGAACTTAAGGTGCTTACCTTTTATCAGAGTTTCCACATTGGATACATACTGTTTAAAATGGCAGAGGACATCGCTGTTTCTATAGTGAATGACTCTTGCGGACCGGCTACCGCGAAATAGAGAGAAATACCCCACTTGGACGTCTATTTTCCACTGAGAAAGCTGATATTCAGAAAGCTGACAGCATCTCTGATTGGTGTGGCAACAGGTGATTGCACACGCTCTCTCTCTCTCTCTCTCTCTCTCTCTCTCTCTCTCTCACACTCACACACACACACACACACACACACACACACACACACGCAGAGACACAGAGACACAAACACACACATCCAGCCGTCTATCCTTGTTTATCCAATAACTTGTTAGAAAAAGCACAAGGCATGATACTATTTCTAAAGTGACATTTTTAAATTACTAATGGAGGCTTGGACGCATTATTTGTTTTGAACCAGCAACGGGAGATTCTGACCCGTCGCGTAAGAAAGTAGTTCCAAGCACAAATACGTTTTTATGACCGTACTCGGTTTTTTGAACTGTTGTATATAAGCAATATCAGACTCACAGTCATGCTATATGGCCCTACATCAGCACTGCTGTTATTACTTATGTTACTCGAATCACAGCAGTGCTGATGTAGGGCCATATCGCACTTTTGCTCATGTGATATTGCTTATATATATATATATATATATATATATATATATATATATATATATATATATACATACACACTCACCTAAAGGATTATTAGGAACACCATACTAATACTGTGTTTGACCCCCTTTCGCCTTCAGAACTGCCTAAATTCTACGTGGCATTGATTCAACAAGGTGCTGAAAGCATTCTTTAGAAATGTTGGCCCATATTGATAGGATAGCATCTTGCAGTTCATGGAGATTTGTGGGATGCACATCCAGGGCACGAAGCTCCCGTTCCACCACATCCCAAAGATGCTCTATTGGGTTGAGATCTGGTGACTGTGGGGGCCATTTTAGTATAGTGAACTCATTGTCATGTTCAAGAAACCAATTTGAAATGATTCGAGCTTTGTGACATGGTGCATTATCCTGCTGGAAGTAGCCATCAGAGGATGGGTACATGGTGGCCATAAAGGGATGGACATGGCCAGAAACAATGCTCAGGTAGGCCGTGGCATTTAAACGATGCCCAATTGGCACCAAGGGGCCTAAAGTGTGCCAAGAAAACATCCCCCACACATTACACCACCACCACCACCACCAGCCTGCACAGTGGTAACAAGGCATGATGGATCCATGTTCTCATTCTGTTTACGCCAAATTCTGACTCTACCATTTGAATGTCTCAACAGAAATCGAGACTCATCAGACCAGGCAACATTTTTCCAGTCTTCAACTGTCCAATTTTGGTGAGCTCTTGCAAATTGTAGCCTCTTTTTCCTATTTGTAGTGGAGTTGAGTGGTACCCGGTGGGGTCTTCTGCTGTTGTAGCCCATCCGCCTCAAGGTTGTGCATGTTGTGGCTTCACAAATGCTTTGCTGCATACCTCGGTTGTAACGAGTGGTTATTTCCGGCAAAGTTGCTCTTCTATCAGCTTGAATCAGTCGGCCCATTCTCCTCTGACCTCTAGCATCAACAAGGCATTTTCAGCCCACAGGACTGCCGCATACTGGATGTTTTTCCCTTTTCACACCATTCTTTGTAAACCCTAGAAATGGTTGTGCGTGAAAATCCCAGTAACTGAGCAGAGTGTGAAATACTCAGACCGGCCCGTCTGGCACCAACAACCATGCCACGCTCAAAATTGCTTAAATCACCTTTCTTTCCCATTCTGACATTCAGTTTGGAGTTCAGGAGATTGTCTTGACCAGGACCACACCCCTAAATGCATTGAAGCAACTGCCATGTGATTGGTTGATTAGATAATTGCATTAATGAGAAACTGAACAGGTGTTCCTAATAATCCTTTAGGTGAGTGTGTATATATATATATATTACACGATATTTAAATTTTTTATGGAAGACATTTTAATAGGTCAAATGGAGTAACCCTTAGGAAAAAATAAATAAATAAATATATATATTTATATTTATTTATTTATTTATTTATTTATTTTTTATGTATGAAACCAACATGGACACTTTATGTTTTAAACTAGATTTATTTTTATAATATTTCAAATTTTTATCAATTCGGACAACCTTATTTATCAACGTCCCATACATTATTTACAATTTTAATAATATTTCATAATTTCTTCATATTACATTAATGATAATTGGGGATAATTGGGGATTTGCATATTAATTAATTGTCACAATGCAAAAAATCTTCATCGTCCTGAAATAGGTTTCCTTTTCTTTAAGGCAAAATATAGTGTCTTCTTAGTAAGTTTGTTTCTTTTAATTTCTTGGGGTGAAATGTGACCCAGACATTGTCTTGACAGGCTTTGTTTGACTCACCCTACCTTCGTCGTGATGTAGTCTTCTCTTTTCTTACTTTTGCATTATTATAATGCCTTTGATTTTGAAAAGTCTGAATAGTATTAAACGTTGCTATTTCCATTTTTCTTTTATTTCGACCCACACCAGTTATTTCTGAAAAAATACAAATAAATGTTCCTTTGTCTCAGCAGCACTAACACACTAGGACATGTACAGGTGTGTATTTCTGGAGCATTTACATTCCAATGAAGTGTGCATCTTCCTCTCAGCATGCTGCCTCGAGTTTGAAACATATTTGGAGTATGAGGAAAGTGCTTGAATGGCTAAGTGACAGCCGTGAGCTAAGTCACCTCTTATTCTTTAAGCTGAAATCAAAGCAGGACTGAGAGTAGCAGAGAAGACAGCTCAGTTCTCTTGTGAGGGGATTTTGATACCTCCATTCACACACACTGCTGAGGTAAAACCATGTTTATAGATTCCTACAGCACAGTGAGAGAACGCTGCAGCTTGTGTCTCAGCATGACATGAGCATGTTTTTTATTTTTAAAAAATATATATTTTATTTCCTCCATTTTAGATACTATTTTGGTGTTTGTGTCCTTGATTTCTATTGTTTTTATTCAACTCTCTTACTAAAAACTGCTGTGGTGGTACCATGGTACGTTGATGGTGTCCAATAGTAATGCCATGTTGCTTAAATATATCCTACAGATGTCAGAAACATGGTATTACCATGGGGCATGTTCAAAAATTTGGTATTACCATGGTATGATGTGACAAATATGGTATTACCATGGAACCATGTTCAAAAATATGATAATTATATGTCACCATGTCAAAAAACATTGTTTTAGCATGGTATAATGTCATGGTATTACCATGGAACATGTCCAAAAACATGATTATTATCATAGTATGATGTCAAAAACAGCTTTACAAAAGCATTGTAATTCCATGCCACCATGTCTAAAAAGCATGGTGTTGCCAGGATATGTCAAAAACATGGACCATGTTCAAAAACATGGTAATTCCATTTTAACATCAGGGACTAAAAATGGTTCAAGGAATGAAAACTAAAACCGAAAACTAAAACCGAAAACTAACTAAATGTTCAGCAGAATGTAACCGAAAACTGGAACAAAGTGATTTTCAATTGTTCTGGTGTGAAAACTTAATTTTTAAAGGCTTCACTGAATTATTGTTTGATATGATGCATTAATACAGATTTTATGCTTGCGGGTTTTGACTCAGAAGCAGATCTGTAATTATAATTATACTTGACTGTTAATTAACTGCTTACTGCTACCTGGTTGCCATGTCCAAATTGGTATTACCATGGTATAATGTTAAAAAAAAGGGTATTTCAATGTTACGATAACAAAAATGTGGTATTACCATGCAGCATGTCCAAAAACATGGTATTACCATGCAACATGTCCATAAACATGGTAATACCATGCAACATGTCCAAAAACATGGTAATACCATGCAACATGTCCATAAACATGGTAATACCATGCAACATGTCCAAAAACATGGTAATACCATGCAAAATGTCCAAAAACATGGTATTACCATGCAACATGTCCAAAAACATGGTATTACCATGCAACATGTCCATAAACATGGTATTACCATGCAACATGTCCAAAAACATGGTATTACCATGCAACATGTCCATAAACATGGTATTACCATGCAACATGTCCAAAAACATGGTATTACCATGCAACATGTCCAAAAACATGGTATTACCATGCAACATGTCCATAAACATGGTATTACCATGCAACATGTCCAAAAACATGGTATTACCATGCAACATGTCCAAAAACATGGTATTACCATGCAACATGTCCATAAACATGGTAATACCATGCAAAATGTCCAAAAACATGGTAGTACCATGCAACATGTCCATAAACATGGTAATACCATGCAACATGTCCAAACACATGGTAATACCATGCAACATGTCCAAACACATGGTAATACCATCTAACATGTCCAAAAACACGGTATTACCATGCAACATGTCCAAAAACACGGTAATACCATGCAACATGTCCAAAAACACGGTAATACCATACAACATGTCCAAAAACACGGTAGTACCATGCAACATGTCCAAAAACACGGTAGTACCATGCAACATGTCCAAAAACATGGTAATACCATGCAACATGTCCAAAAACACGGTAGTACCATGCAACATGTCCAAAAACACGGTAATACCATGCAACATGTCCAAAAACACGGTAGTACCATGCAACATGTCCAAAAACACGGTAGTACCATGCAACATGTCCAAAAACATGGTAATACCATGCAACATGTCCAAAAACACGGTAATACCATACAACATGTCCAAAAACACGGTAATACCATGCAACATGTCCAAAAACATAATAATACCATGGTATAATTTTAAAACATAGTATTAAAAAAACATGGTAATTTAATGGTATAATGTAAAAAAATAAAAAATTGTGTTATCATGTCACCATGTCAAAAAATAAATATTAAAAGGTATTACAAATATAATATATCCAAAACACAGTATTACCATGTAGTATGTAACATGTTTAAAAATATGGAAATGCCATGCCATTATGTCAAAAAAAAAAAAAAAAAAAAAAAAAGTATTACCATGGTATGATGTCTAAAAATTGGATTTTTGGGACCATGTTCAAAAAACATGGTGTTATAATGGGACCAATTGCAAAAAATACTTAAAGGTGCAATATGTAATATATATACTGTACTGAAGCATAAAATGATCACAATATGTTATCAGAGATTTAGGAAACATGCTAAGTTGAAATACTGGCTTCTCTGAAAACAATGCTACAGCCAGTATATTCTACTTTGAAATGTCCATTCCGGAATTTCTGTTTGTGTTTTGGTCTGTGTGATCCTTCCCATTTCCCAATAATATTTCGACCCCCCTTGTTGCCAGATCTGAAACAGGTTAGCGGGCAAACACAGCACGCTGCAGCCAAGGAAGCCAGCAATACATCTAGCTAACATTGACAGAGTTATAAAAAATCCACATGCTGGTTTATAATTTTCAAACAATAAAAACATTGTGAAGGTATACATTAGCTGATCAACTTACAGTGTAAGGCTCGTCGCATGCCATCATCAGTTTGCTCGTTCCTGTTGTGTGTCCTCGACCTGGCAACCCGCGTGAGCTTTGAGTCTGGGGAGGAGGGGGCGGGGGAGACAACTCTCTCCAATATTTTGAATTTGGACTGTAGTACCCATTTTAAACTCTTGATGTCAATGTTACATATTGCTCCTTTAAATATTAATATGCATATTCAAATGTTAGTCATCAGAATCTTCGCTGTCAAAGTGAGACCCTTGTATAGTCTACCACACTTATTTAAAATGCTTTGATTTTAATAGTAACAGTGGGCAAGATTATGAGCCCAATTTCTAATTTCTTTTTAAACTTTATTGCCTATAATCAAAGTTCCTCTGATTACCAGTGCATACTGCACACTTTGTATTCATTTAGATGCTATTCCCCATGTTTGTGGACTTTACTTTCTATGTGTCCTTCTCAAGGTTAGACACAGTAGGCAGACCTGATTTTACCATTGGTGTAAAATGTTTTCACCCATAAAGAATTGTAATATTTCATGTCATTTGTCAGGAGTGCTTTCTCTGCACTAGTGGGTCTTATCTCCGTCGAATCTCGCACATCCATTCTCTTCCTCACATAAACCCTAATCTTGCTCTCAGCTTGGAGCACCATTCCTTATAGTATGGGTTGAGTTATTTGTCCTGTCTCAGGACCCTTGTGGTTTTCACGTTTTGCTGGACGCCTTTCTCTTTGCTATGCTGATAAATGTAGCCGGTTCATGCAAGGGCTTCTTCATCAACCAACAACAGCTTGAATTGCCTTTACACAGAATAAAAAATATAAATCAATCCAGAAAACAACACCCACTTACAGCGAACAACATCTTCTGTTTTTGTCTTTTATTTTGTTTATAGCTACACGCTTCGAGTGGTTGGCAACGGGATTAAAGCTCAGGCAGAAAACCCTGAAGTCAGAGTGAAAGAGGCCGATCCTGTGATCAATCAAGTCATTGATAAATTGAAGCACATCAATCAGGTAAGCCAAGCCAGAAAAAAATCAAATACAATGATATAATGTATAAACAACACCTTTGATGTCCTACACATTCAGTTTTCTAGGAGTCAGATCATAGTAGACTTCAAAAGCTCATGAAAATGTGGTGTTGTTTGCATAAACAAAATATGTATTTTTATGGTTGTGGAATTGGGTCTGCATGGTCATGGAAAGCCTGGAAAGCCCATTTAAAACCATTAAGGAATTTTAAAATGGCTATGTCCAGGCCTCAACAGTCATGGGAATTAATAAAATACTAAAAAGTTATGGAAAACTAATAGAAATGTCAATGACTGTCTTTTCATGCATAAATACGCTCATAACTACTTTATAAAAAAATCAGCTTATTAAAAAAACAACAACAAAAAAGCAAGAGAACAACATTTACCTGAGATTTTATATAATGTGTTTACTTTCTGCCTTTAACATCAAAGTATAAATAGTCATGTGCACAACATTTTCCAATTGCTGTTCACTTATGCCATTTATTTTTCAATTAAATATGAATATTCAGTTTTTATTTATGTATTTGTTCAATTCAGAAATGTTGAAGTCCTTTGCATTATATATTACAATACTTTTTTCTAAAGTCCTTCCTAAGGTTATTGTTTTAACACTTAGCTAGGTGTTGATAGCATTTTTTAGCACTTAGCTAAGCATTTCTAGCAGATTTTAGCATGTTGCTAGCATGTTTAAGCACTTAGCTAGGCATTGTTAGCATGTTTTAGCAGGTTTCTAGCATTAGCACTTAGCTAGGCATTGCTAATATTGTTTGCATGTTTGTAGCATGTTTTAGCACTTAGCTAAGCATTGCTAACAGATTTCAGCATGTTGCTAGCCTATTTAAGCACTTAGCTAGGCATTGTTAACATGTTTTAGCATATTGCTAATATGTCTTATCACTTATCTGGGCACTGTAAGCATATTTTAACAGGTTGCTATCATGTTTTAGCACTTAGCTAGGCATTGCTAACATGTTTTGCATGTTTCTAACATGTTATAGCACTTAGCTTGGTGGTGCTAACACGTTTTAGCATGTTGCTAGCATGTTTTATCACTTATCTGGGCATTGTTGACATGTTTTAGCATATTGATAGCATGTTTTAGCACTTAGCTAGGCATTGTTAACATGTTTTAGCATATTGCTAATGTGTCTTATCACTTATCTGGGCACTGTAAGCATATTTTAACAGGTTGCTATCATGTTTTAGCACTTAGCTAGGCATTGCTAACATGTTTTGCATGTTTCTAACATGTTATAGCACTTAGCTCGGTGGTGCTAACACGTTTTAGCATGTTGCTAGCATGTTTTATCACTTATCTGGGTATTGTTGACATGTTTTAGCATATTGCTAGCATGTTTTAGCACTTAGCTAGGCATTGATAATATGTTTGGCATGTTTCTAGCATGTTTTAACACAGCTAAGCATTGGTAACATATTTCAGCATGTTGTTAACATGTTTAAGCTCTTAGCTAGGCATTGCTAGCATGTGTTAGCATATTGCTAGCATGTTTTAGCACTTAGCTTGGTGGTGCTAGCATTTTTTAGCATGTTTCTAGCATGATGCTCACATATTTCCTAAACATGTCTGTTTAATTTCGTTGAATCAAAGTCTTTCTAGCAAGTCAGTCCATTGGCGGCCATATTTGGAATGCTCTTTGCAGCTATTTTTCTATGTAAACAAGTGGCATACAAGTGCAGATCCTATCCTCATACAGTAAATGGGAAAAGAGAGAAATCTCCAAAAAAGGTTGGTCAAGATTACGATAAAAAGAACATATTTCAAATGAGCAGTAAAATCCGACAACACTGGGATAAGTGAGCTTATTTACCCCCGATTACACTAATACATGTAATTTGCACAGCTTTTATAGCTGCGATATCTGTATCTAAAAGGTTATTGACTCTTTGTAAGGCGAGACTTCCTTTTCTACATCCATTGACCGTCGGTGTTCCAATTTCTCCTATTCATTTTAATCAAAGCGACACATCTCTGCTAAATAGTCTCTGGTTATTTAGCTATCCGTTTGGGAATCTAAATCATCCAATTGAATTCCTACAGGACGTTGATTCCACATATTTTTGCTCATTGAAGCCATGTTGAATCTACGTCGTTCTTAAAAACAATCTATTTGGTTTGGTTACCTGACGTTGAAACAATGTTGATTTCTGTTGGGTGAAATATATTACACATTTTTACTTTGTTTTAAAATCCCAAATACTTAAAAAATTAATAAATCAGCCTTTGTATGTACTCTATATTAAACACACAGCAGATTCAGTTGCTCATTGTATTATTTATATAAATATACATTTACAAATACATAATTCTTTGGTGTTCACTTTTTCTATAGTGTATAAACCTCAGTACTCAACAGCCAATTATAGAAAAATACTTTCACACTGTTGCATTCACAAATGGATGTATAATAACAAATTACAGTCTAATTTGACAGAATTGTCAATTTGACAGATTTGAAAAGTTAGTTCATCCATAAAATTAAAATGCTGTCATCATACACACACCCTTAGATGTTTGTATTCTGTGAAACATAAAAGGAGATAAGGCAGAACATTAGGGACTGTCCTTTTCTGCATATATCTAAATACATCTAAATTTGAAGAGAATTTGCAAGTAGACAGCCATCCATATAAAAGCAAAAAAAATGTCCAGTCATCTGTCCAGGTTGACACAGGTTAAGGCCAACATCTGTAAGTTCTCGTTCTTGAACGGCATCTCACAGAAAAACAGAAGACCTGCAATAAAAAAAAAACCCAATGCAATTCAAATATTGCTATATGACCACTTCAGTATCACATCTTATCTGGTCACAGGAGTATTCCCAATACTATAACAACTCTTATGATGGCTTTAAAACCCCATAAAGGTTTTTGTATTGTGGGCGAGGAGCAGTGAGTAAGTTGAGCAAATTTCTTTGAAAATGATTGAAAATTGATTCCCTGCAAATACTGAGGCCATGTGACTTTGTATGAAAACTCTGCCATCAATTCACAATCTTAATTTAAAGTAGTATGCAGCATTGTCTCATGGCAAATGTCCATGTTGTATTCATGGAAAATAGGCTACATGCTGCAAAACTGTCAATAAAAGAAGTATGTTGAATTAAAAAAACGTAAATGCTTAAAAAACGTAATATGTTGGAAAATAGCAATAAATACATTTTTCATAAATTAATTTATGAGGTATTTTTTACGTTCTTGCCCTTTTAAGGGTTAATGATCAGCAGGCTTACAAAATATTTTCCAAGTACTTTTTTCTGAAGTAAATCATGTGCAGATTCAAAAACGTCTCAAAGACATCCGCTGAATGTCTGATTGACATCCAAGAAGAAACGTTTTATAGACGTATTGCAGATGAGCAAATAACCTAAAAAATATGTCCTCCAGATGTAAACACACACATCAATAAGATGTTTGGGTGATGTACGTGTGCTATCAGTGTAGTTAATGTTGTGGTTACTACGGGTTTACTACAAATAGCATGTTTAAACTATGGTTGGTGTATAAAAACCATGGTTAATTTTCGTAAGGGTTAACCATTGGTTTAATACAGTAACTATAGTTAAACTTTGGTATTTGTTGCAAAACCATAAACACAAGATGTATCATGGTTTTACTACAGTTACCATACGTAAACAATGATATTCATTGAAAAACCTTGGTAATAATACGTCAACCAGGAAAACCATAGTAATATGGTATTACTACAACAATGGTTACTGTACTAAAATCAAGGTAAATGTTGTATGATTACTATGGTTGTACTGAAAATACCATAGTTGAACTATAGTCACTGTACTTCAACTACCATGGTAACCATGGTCAATTTGATAATATGGTTTTACTACAAATACTATATTTAAACAATGGTTACTGTAGTAAAAATGAGGTAAATGTTGTATGATTACTATGATTGTACTGAAAATACCATAGTTGAGCTATGTTTACTGTTGTAAAACCATGGTTATGTTTCAAAAGATATGGATAAAGGTATTGTGAGAGAGAGCACAAAATTATTAACCTCCCTGTCCTCTAAGAGGCTCTGCAAATACCCTCCCCCTCTCACACAATTATTCCTGTCACTCTTCATTTTAAATCTAATACAAATATGCCAAATTCCAAATTTATGCCAAAGTAAATAGAAATGTTAGCAATATGTCATCTTATGCTGCCAACGATGTAATCTAATAAGCCTGAAACTGTTCATTTTTGTGATTAATATGTCTTCACTATATCATTAGCACTTATATGCATGTGATACTTTATACTTGAATTTTCTATATGTGATATTTATACTGTACAGAATACACTAGCTAACATTGGGCAGTATAATCTTGACAGACTGACATTAAGACCTAAAAATACTGGTGTTCTTTGACAAAACAAACATCCATTTGTTTATGGGATTATTATTACGTTAGCACTCTTGGTTTCAACCAAGCTAAAAGCTCAACGGCTGATGCAGACTGTAATGTTTTTGTTTGATTAATACTATTGGAGGGAAATTAGATTATGCTTCTTTTCATATTGCGCCATTGTGCAAAAAAACACGGCACAGCGGAACACTTAGCAACCGAAAAATCAATGAATACATATTTAAAAATCCATTGTCAGCCCTTGCATGAGCACGTTTGCGCTATCCCTGTTCCACCCGCTGGCAAAATCAATGATGTTTTACCGTCCCAAAGCAACCGTGTCTGTCTGATGGCGTTGTACTGGCTCCTTTAATAGATCGTATTTCTTCCCTTCCTGTCGAATGTGCTTCTAGATGAAAAAGAACAAATCTTGATGTGAAACCATTAGAAGAAGTCCACAATGCCTGAGTGACTAAGACCCCTATTGAACTCTGTAATCTTCCAAGAAATATATTTCGTACACAGCTTCCTCGCTTTTCATATGATAAATCTTGAGAGCATGCCTCATGATTAAAACACATTTTGTTTATCAGCCAATGTCCAAAGACCCTTTTTGCTTGTGACTTTTAGGTCATTTATTTTTTAGTGGTGTTTACGTGATACTCCAAAGTAGGTCCCAACTTCAAAGAATACCATGGTAATAACTGTACAAAACACTAAATTATGCACAGGGTAGGATATACGACTAAAAAGCCTTGGCAATACCATTGTACTCTTTGACACTTTTCTGTCTGCAGTGTTATTTGAACTCTAGGGCAAACTCCAAAGAGAATTATATATAATCATTCGGAATGCAATGGGATAATGGTGTCAATATTCTAGGCTAACCATTACCCATGATACCTCCCAGCCCAAAAGCCCACACAAGTTTCAATAAAACTTGCCTGTGGCCATTCCCAACCCTGTTGCGTTGGTTTTCCCTGAACATCACTCTAATAAGGTTCTCTACTTATGAACGGCCCACAGATTTATGAAAAGGAGCCAATGGAGTCACTTTAACTCACGAACCCTGGGTTCAAACCACTGTGTTCATTTAACTTGGGCTAGGAAGTTTCTTGTCTTCTTTTATGGTTTGTCCGAAATTGCTTTCTTGTTTCCTATAATGACATTTTTTGAAAAGGTGAAGTGCATAATTTTTTTGACAAAGTACTTTGTCCTGTCCCAACTAAAGCAGATAACAATGCAAATGTGGCATCAGGAGGTCGAAAGTTCTGCAGCTAAAATTGGTCTGTGCTTAACGAAATTCGAAACACTGCCCCCAGTGGCCGAAGCAGGAAGTGGCAACAAAAGCAAGTTGTGTTTTAGTCATAAATGATGTAATACAGTCAACAGGATAATTTGCATATTTTACTAACTCTACCGCTAACCCAAACCCCAACTCTAAACCTAAACGTCATTTTAAGTGGAAATGCAACCTCGAAATCATGCCCACTATTCTTTGTGAACAAAACTGCTTCTGAAAATGCCTGATGGGGGATGGCGCTTGTCAGTAATTTGGCAGAATGGGGTCGATTTCGATGTACTCAAACAATTGGAAACCGCACGTGGATTTCCCGTCTTATTGTGTTTGATAAAGTCAGCATGCAACAGTATTCACAACTCATTTCACTTGACTAATGGCAGACAGTTTCACCTTTAAATACTGTCTTGCATGGCAGTCGTTGTCTTGTGTTAGTTTGGATTTCACAACGAATCCCTATGCAAGTCATGTTCTTTCTGTCTCTATGTAGGCACATTTCTCTTCGGCTGTTTGTGTCTGTTTCTTTGTGTCTCGATTTCATTCCCAGACAGTCTAAAGTTTCTCTTCGTTTCTGGAAGTGGGAAAGCTCTGTGCATGCTTATATGGCTTGTTGATGCCTCAGAGTCTTTGAATACATTGAGATCAGTGTGCATCTGATCTCCATATTTCTATGCATCATAATTTAGACATTTGGCTGCTCAGAGCTTAGCTGATATTCACAGAGGATGAGGTCATCTCTGTGACCCTGTGTTGGCACTGCTGTCTGATACACACCATCTGCGATGTGTCATCATTTTGGCTGAATTCTGCAGAGCTGTCGTTACTGTATGGCACTTATTTGGAGTTGGCGGTAGGACCAACATGTTATACCTTATCACAGTATTTGTTTGCTTCAAATTCAATAAAATAAATCTAACGTCAGTGGAAAAAATGTATTCTTTGATAATAAAAGACTTCAAACAGTAACATTAAAATTCTAACCTTGATGAAAGAAAAGCCAAAGCTGGTTTGCTGGTTTTTAGTTTGTCTTCCAGCAAAAATTCTTTTGAGTTTACTTGTTGACAAATTTCTACCGTCTCCTTCGTATCAGTAATCATATGCTGTGTCTGTGTGTGTACAGTACAAATATGCCTTCTAAAGCTTGTTTGCTGTTATATGTGTTTAGTTTTAGAGATCTGAGTGCATATATCTCATTCATGAGTAGTAATTATTCAGTAGTAATCCATGTTTTTGCCTTTATCTAGTAGTTGCATGGTATTCTGATGCCATGATATTATTGGGGGATACAAGCCTCAAAACAGTATTTTCTCAAATGTTACCACTGTAAATACATGCAAATACAATCCAAAAACTTTTATTTGAAAGAAAGAAATGTCTGTAATACAACTTCTTTTAAATATGTGTTTTTTCCAAACTTTGAATTCTAACAAAGAAGTCTTTTTTGGTAGTTGTGCTTATTGATTATTATTATGATTATTATTTGCGTTCTTTGATATTTGATAAATATGGAGTGCTTTAGTCTATGATTAGTCATGAAAAAAAAACATTTTTGACTGAAAATCGTTTCGATTTTTATAGTCTGAACAAAATAAAAACACAGAAAATCTGATTTTTAAAAGCCTGATCTAAACAACATTTGTAGGTGGTTTGAAATGTAATTAAAAAAATTATTTAAAAATTCAATAAATGTATGCTTTTGTGTGGTCAGACCCCAGATATAATGGTTTATTTTTTATCATTTGTTATGCGCGACGGGTTGTTACATCAGGTTTTCAGATGAAAAGACATATTCTGCGTTCCAAATGGCATTAATTATGTCTTCACAGGGACAAAACAAAGATGGCCGTGCCATAGGCTTGTTACCAACAGAATTGTCTATAGGATTACTTAAAAGTAAGTTCAGCATCATTACTATGACAACTAATGTGGACTTGCTTGTGACTGCAAACAAAAATATCTGGCTACATATAATTTAGAGTTTGAACAGTAAGTTCAACAAATCAGATTTGAGAAATTTGACATTTATTTTCTGAAATAGTTTTGCATTCTCTCACAAAAAGTTTTGAGTTTACTTGCAATTATTTTGGGTTCATTGCATCAGCAGCATCCTTATGCTTTTACTATAAATATGGTTCTATCGGGAAGACTCGCGGACTTGAGTCTTCCTGGCGGTCTGAAGAAGTTGTACTTGGAACCGTCATATCCTGCCAGAGATAGGAGGCAGGGGCGAGGAGCCTACCCCTATGCAGGACGGGACTCAACTGGTGGTGGTGGGGTGGAGGAGGTTTGCCATGTTAGCACACTGAAATAGCAATGTGATAGATTGTGAGCAGACTTATAAAGCAACAGCTTACATGTGATTGGCTGGAAATTACCCAGCTAATGGTGCAATGATGTACAGCTGCTAGTCTTCCCGCTAGAACTACGCTGCGCTTACATTTACTGGATGGATAAAGTTATTGGGAGGGAAAACAAACTATTGCGAGGGAATGCAACACTTTTGGTGAGGGAACACAAAGTATAGCAAAGGATTGCAAAACTTTTTTTGGGGGGAACGCAAAACTTATTGTGAAGGAATGCAAACTTGCGAGGCAATGTAAAGTTATTTGTAAGAGAACGCAAAACAGTTGCGAGTAAAGGCAAAACTATTGTAAGGGAACACAAACTTATTGCGAGAGAATGCAAACTATCACAAGGGAATGTAAAACTTTTAATAAGAGAATGCAAAACAATTGCGAGGGAACGCAAAACTATTGTAAGGGAACCCACAACTCATTGTGAAGGATGCAGAACTTATTTTGAGGGAAGACAAAACCTATTGTGAGGGAACGCACAAAGAATTCTGAAGGAATGCTTACTATTGAAAGGGAATGAAAACTATCACCAGGGAACACAAAACGTATTGTGAGGAAACGCACCTGTGGTTTTATTATCAAACTGCTTCAATATATCAATTAAAACAGCTTCGTAATGCTAACCTGAAAGATTAAACTAGTTGTATTTTGGTTGTTGCCTTTCTTGTCTAACTGTAGGCCTAAAAGAGGCATAACATTTTCACACTCCTTGAAACTAAATGCAAATTTCTAAATGCTTCTAAATGTAATTTCCTGCATAAAAAACTGGATAATTTATTATAGCATGCAAGTATTATGGTTTATTTTTCATAGTGGAAACTGTCCAAAAGATGACTTTAACAAAGTTAGAGCTGTCAGCAAACTCAGGCAAGGGAGCGGGACGATAACAGCTCTCATTTATATGTAAATGAAAATGGTAACCAATCAATTTCTCTCATTTGAATGAAGACTCTTGCTCCTGTGTGAAACCATCGATTTAACTCCAGCCCTAGTCAAATTCACCTCCCAAGAACTCAAGTTTTAGTGCAGTCGCTTTAGAAAGAGATTGTTCTTGGTTAAGTGGCGTCAACACAAGGCCTCAGCAACTGAGGTCTTTTGATCGGTCTTGCATTATATAGACCAAATTTGTTTAGCCAACGAAACATTTAAAAGCCATTTCCACATATTAGTAGTAGAAGTTTCCTAAAATTTGTCTTTTCTGCATTTGTGTACTTGTTTCTGGGCAGTTCAACGTACCAAACGCACCGTACTTGCATCTTCCACAGTCTCATTTTTGTTTGCGTCAATTAAATATAGTGTCTACTTTAAGTAAACATGACTGTGTAGGTTGTTTCTGTGCATTTTGTCCAGTGACAAAAATGCACAGAATATATATATATATATATATATTGTGTTCTTTTTCATTGAATGCATTTCAAATCTTCCACCACTGTTTTATGCATTTTAAATACTGTTGTTTGCCAACAACCTCCCTTTGCCCATAGTTTGAATTATTTACACTTCATTGACTTTGCCAGCCTGTTTGTTGGTGTATTATTGATACCTGCCCATTTCGGGTTCAAAGCATTAATGGTAAAAACATGTCCATTAATGAGTATGTCAGTCTTGAAGTGAATACACCATGCTTCCCCCATGTCTATGAGAATGCACTTGATGCATTGAGCTTGAGGTTTTGTAATCCTGTGAATAAAGTCCGTTCAGTGGATATAATTCATGAAAAGTTAGCTAATAAAATGTATGAATTGTTCATAAAGCATTCTTAGATAAAAGTTTATTTACATTTTTAATTCTGTGTGCCAGTCTCTGTGTAAATCGTTCGTAAAGACATTCTTACAGAACTCGACACTTTCAATTGGAATGTCACAGTATTTCAATGCTACGATGTATTACAATGTAAATCTTTCATAATAACATTTCTATAAAAATGGACATATTCAATTTTAATGTTACAATTTCTATGTAAATCGTTTGGAACAACATTAGTATGAAAATGGTCGCATTCAATTTTAATATTACAATTTCTATGTAAATCCATAAATTCCATAAAAAACATTCTTCCATATAATTTGCATCCAATTCAATGACAATTTTTATGTAAATAGTTTTTAACAACATTCCTATGAAAATTGTCGCATAAAATTTGAATGTTACAATTTTTTACATAAATTGTCTGTAACAACATTCTTATGAAAATTGTTGCATTCAATTTTAATGTATTAATTTCTATGCAAATTGTTTGAAACAACAGTATGAAAATTATCATATTCAGTTTTAATGTAACAATTTCTATGTACATCGTCTCTAATGACATTCCTTTGAAAATTGTTGCATTCAATTTGAATATTAACGTTTGTAACAACAGTATGAAAATTGTCGCATTCAATTTTAATATTACAATTTCTATGTGAATCCATAAATTCCATAAAAAACATTCTTTCATATATTGCATCCAATTCAATGACAATTTTTATGTAAATCGTTTTTAACAACATTCCTATGAATATTGTCGCATTCAATTTTTATGTTACAATTTCTATTTAAATCGTTTGGAACAACATTAGTATGAAAATTGTCGTATTCAATATGTATGTGACAATGTGTGTATAAATTGTCCATAAAAACATTCTTACATAATTGTTTGCATCCTGTTCAGTGTGACATTTTTAATGTAATCATTTCTATGCAAATCGTTTGAAACAACAGTATGAAAATTGTCATTCAGTTTTAATGTTACAATTTCTATGTAAATCGTTTGGAACAACATTAGTATGAAAATTGTCATATTCAATTTGAATGTGAAATTTTTTTACATAAATTGTCTGTAACATCATGCCTATGAAAATTGTCATATTCAGTTTTAATGTAACAATTTCTATGTACATCATCTGTAACAACAGTATAAAAATTGTCGCATTCAATTTGAATATTACAATATCTATGTAAATCCATAAATTCCATAAAAAACATTCTTCCATATATTTTGCATCCAATTCATTGACAATTTTTATGTAAATCATTTTTAACAACATTCCTATGAATATTGTTGTATTCAATTTGTATGTGACAATGTCTGTATAAATTAAACATAGAAATATTCTTATGTAATTGTTTGCGTCCAGTTCAATGTGACAATTTGTGTGTAAAACTTTCTTTAAAAATACCTACACAACACAACATTACACATTGTGACAAATACAAAATAAAGGTTTAAAAAAAATCTATTCTGCTCATGTTTCTTAAATGAGGCCCATTATGTCTTACGTTTGCTTTCATAGGTGTCAGTCATTCAGAAAAACAATTAAGGTGTTAGAGCGTCTCAGACTTGAAGCAAATACGACTTGTTTCCCCATGTCTATGCGATTAAGCATTGAGCTAGTTAATGGAGAATCCCCTTAGAGCTATTCCTAGGGTTAGGGTCAAAGGTCACAAAGGTTCCTAATTCAGCATTGAATTATCTGAAACAGATACTTATGAATCATGTAAATCTATGATTTGCTGCAGGTTTAATAAGGTCAGACCCAATCAAATGGATTGAGAGTTCATTTCAGAGCTTGGACTCTTAATTCTTCTGACAACCTCTTTGTTTTTCTTTGCGGTCTAAATGGAGACGTAAATTCCAATGTCAGGCACCAGAGATCTGACTAAAGACAGTTATTAGATATAAGAATTCAGTAAATGTCACTGACTTTTATGTTTGTTTGATATAACCTTTACAAATGCAATGTCAGTGACTAATGTAGATATTTACTTTTTGGATGATTTGGATGTACATGAAAAATATGTGCAATGTGTGTTTTTGTTTGATGTTTTGTAAATTATAGAAATGAGATTGAAGCCAAAACAAAACCACCTGTAATGGACAGAAAACTCCCACATCTCTGTATCCTTGAAATGAAGAAAAACATTGCCCATCAAATAATTCATTTTTAATGTGATGTGAGGACTGTGTAAACATGTGTCTCTATTGCAAGGAAATGAGTTTGTGTCCTTGGAGAAGAAGTTATAGAAAAAAAAAGTAAAAGTGGAAGTGAGATTTTAAAGCAATTGAAAAAGAGATACAGCTCAAACTTTAGCCAGAGAAGAGAATTAAGCTATAGAAAGTGTGTACCATTGATGTTGCAGGTCACAGCTGGTCAGTAAGGGGGATATTATAATGCCAAGGTATTGTTTAAAGTACCATTTAAATATCATTGGACATGACATCTGATACATCACTGATCCATGGCACCAGTTTTATTTTCTATGGGGAAATCTAGTTATATTTAATTGAATTTGAATGTAATCACATTTGTCTCCCACACGCAATTATGAAAACTCATAAAATGACCTCAGTATCTGAGTTTCTTATTGTTTACATTAGGGGTCATGCAGCTGTGTGAATGTTTATGTGCCATTTAAACTTCTGATGGTGATTTGTACACACGGAGGACACATTGACAGTCAATATGACCTTTTCTCTCAACGTCGACACTAATGATAACTCTATGAGTCTAGAGAGTTCACGGCTGTGTGTTTGTGTCCCGTGAGGGTAAATGAGGGCCAGACAGCTGTCGTCGGACCATCAGACCTACATGACCTTGTGTTCAGGACACACAGAGAGAGAGCGACCATCTGGAGTCCAAAACGCATATAAACAACAGTCCACCCAAGACTCTAGAACTACTTCAACATAATACAGTATTGACGTCTCAGGGATTTAAAGGGATAGTTAACCCCAAAATAAAAAATTATAGCATAATATTCTCACCCTCATGCTGTTCCTTTCCTTCTTCTTTTAGAACACAACATATTTTAGGAAAAATGTTAGCCCAGTCACCATTTATGTTCAGTATAATGCAGAAAGATGCAGTAAAAGTGAATGATGACTAAAGCTAATATTATGTCTAATATTTCCCTTTGTGTTCCACGGAAGTAAGTACAGTCATCGGCCAATGCCGATAATCTCAAAATGGCTAAATATCAGCCGATTTATTGGACGGACCGATATATCGGCCTGTCATTAAACAATCACAGACAAGTAAGTTGAGTGCATGAATGCAGTGGCGAATCAAAGGCTTTCAAATTAGTCAAATCGATCCAATAAAGAAATCCGGTCCTCATTTAATCACTTTCATGTTGTACTGTTATCGGTCAATACCGATAGTCTGATGTCATTTCAAATGGCAATATTGTTGAACATGAATGACTGTTGGTCACATTAGGTGTACTATGAAAGTACAGTCATCAATTGTTATAATCCTAAAATGCCCAAATGTCAGCCTATTGATCGAACTAACCGATATATCGGCTCGTCATTGAATAGTCACAGACATGTCCTTTGAATGCAGTGGTAAATGTTAAGCCTTAAAATGTGTCTACAAAATGATCCGATAAAGAAATATGGTAATCATTTTATACCTTTCATGTTGTACAGTTATTGACCAATAAAGATAATCTGAGGTTGCTTCAAATGGCAAAATCATTGAACATGACTTTTGCTCATATTAGTTGTATATGAAAGGACTGTCATCCAATGCAGAAAATCTCAAAATGGCCAAAAATCAGCTGATTCATTGAACTGACAGATATGTCAGGCTGTCATTATACGATCACAGACAAGTCTCTTATATGCATGAATGCAACAGGGAATCAAAGGCCTTTGCTTCAGGTCAGAATTCATGATCCTCATTTAATAATTTCTTGTTGTACAGTTATCGGTAATACCGATAATCTGATGTCACTTCAAAATTTCAAAATTATAGATCATGAATGACATTTGATCATGTTTGATGTATTATGAAAGTACAGTAATCCACCGCTGATAATCTCAAAGTGGAGAAATATCAGCCGATTGATCGAACTAAGCGATATATCGGCTCGTCATTGAACGGTCTTTCAAGAAAATCTAAAAATGGCAAAAAATCAGCTGATTCATTGAACTGACCAATATGTCGGCTGTCATTATACAATCACAGACAAGTAAGTTGTGTGCATGAATGCAGTGGTGAATCAAAGGCTTTCAAATTAGTCAAATCGATCCAATAAAGAAATCCGGTCCTCATTTAATCACTTTCATGCTGTACAGTTATTGGTCAATACCGATAGTCTTATGTCACTTCAAATGGCAATATTGTTGAACATGAATGACTGTTGGTCACATTAGGTGTACTATGATAGTACAGTCATCCATTGTGATAATCCTAAAATGCACAAATATCAGCCGATTGATCGAACTAACCGATATATCGGGCTGTCATTATACGATCACGGACAAGTCTCTTATATGCATGAATGCAACAGGGAATCAAAGGTCTTTGCTTCAGGTCAGAATTCATGATCCTCATTTAATAATTTATTTTTGTACAGTTATCGGTCAATACCGATAATCTGATGTCACTTCAAATTTCAAAATTATAGATCATGAATGACATTTGATCATGTTTGATGTATTATGAAAGTACAGTAATCCAACGCTGATAATCTCAAAGTGGAGAAATATTAACAGATTTATCAAACTGACCGATATATATCGCCCTGTCCTTAAACAATCACAAACAAGCCGTTGTGTGCATGAATGCAATAGCGAACCAAAGACCTTAAAATATCGGTCTAAAAAATGATCTAGTAAAGATACAACCCTCATGTTGTACAGTTATCAGTCCATACCGATATTTTCATGTTTAATATTGATTTACATACAGTACGTTGAAATATCCTATTAAAGCCACACAAAATAATTTGGTGACATTATTGTTGCTTTAAAAATAGAGGACATGAAAAACCATAAGAGGCTGAAATAAAAGAAAAAATAAAAAACGTTTGGGTTTGAAATTCCCTTTAGAAGTGTTTATCTTTCTCTGCATGTTGTGCTGTAAAAGCTTCAACAACCAACAGCATTTGTGTTTAATTTATCAGTAAATCTCATACTTTTTCAAGCTGTTAATATACAATAATATTTTGTTTCGAAGATTTCCAAATGTACATAGCTTTATCTTTATTTGTATCTAGTCTGATTAATGTAATTCTACCACAAATGACTTGCAATATTAATATTCTGTTTAACGCTGATGGCTAATTTGGTTGACACTGTTTGAAAATGTAATGTATATAATTTTAAACAAAAAGGTTAATGCAGGATCTGTACTTGCATAAAAGTATGTGTGTAATTGTAGTGCTTGCAAGACAACATCGTATTGGTTTTCTGTCACTCATGTCGCTTCAAATCACAAAATCATTGAGCATGAACTGCTGAGAAGCTAAAATGTATTTATTTTTTCGCAAAATTTATCTTACAAATAAATAGCATTGTTCACTCAAAATGGATTTTGAGTCCACATGTGCCGTTATTTTCTCTAGTTGATTTTTTTATTTTTATATTATTTAAATATGCGCTAGATGGACATTTTTGACCGTTGTAGCGCATCTAACAATTTTTGTCCTTCACCAGCATAGATGCTGTATTTTTAGGGTGGTGTGTCAAGTTAAAAGAAGTTGCGTATCTCGAGACACCTGCTAACTGTTTCCTGTCGTTGTGCTGTGAGATTTTTAATGCAAGAATGTATTCGGTCTGATTGACGTCTTTGAATGTTCACTGTTCAAATTCAAATCTGAGATGACGGCATTTGTAATATTGGCATAGTGAATTGCGATAAGTATTTTTTCTTCCAATTATTTGCATTCTGAAATGTGATTGGTCTTTGTGGCATCTATTTAAACGTTTATAACGGCAAAGCAGTTTCAGTGCACCATTTAAGTCATATTTAAAGGCACACTAATGAGATCTGAGAGCAACGACAAATGGCCAGATTTGTTTTGTCATTTTTAAAGCTTGACAGCCCTAGATATTGTTTGAAACAAAAGCATTGTCAGTAGTTTGCTAAACATATCACTGTGTTTCCCAGAAGTCGTACAGGTTGGTTGAACCATTCCTTTGATTCGAGAAAAAAAGTCTCACTTAAAGACTGCCTGGGACAATATCAAGATAATTTTGGATGCAGTCATACTTCTGAAATGAACAAGAATTCCAAGATTTGTGTAAGGTTTTACACAATCCAGCCAGTGTAATCCTGCATCTGTTTGAATATGATAAGAAATGTTGATTCACGCTTCATTTTGCCAGAAGTCCAGGAATCCATTTGTTAAAGAACATTTGTGCGCTCAAAACGACCAGAGAAAAAGCAAATGGCAGTAGCTTCGTCAAATACGGTTTCTGTCTAAATAAATTAGGCAGAGAATAATACAGCAACATTTGATATTCCAGTACAGTATATCCAAATATGCCTGTGCTCCTCTTGTTATTGAAGCTGCTTTAAAGATATCCGCACATCTGGAAATGTCTCAACAATGTATTTGTTTACCAGAACACATTTATGGTGTTTACCTTCTCGGTTACCAATTAGATTTAGTGGGGCCATTTTTCACAAATCATAAATGTTTAACGACACATTTACGGTTGCAGGGAAAGCTTATCGACTGAGACATTAATCCAATTTCTTTTTTCAGTCCACGCTCTGATCCATTAAAGCTTTATTCTGCAAGTTTTGTGGGGGGGATGAATAGCTGAACTTGTATTTTCTGCATATTTTTAACTCTCTATTAGGTAGAACTGCAAAATAGATTATGTTATTGGGTGAATCTCATGGAATCACGTCCAGGTTGTATTTTGCACGTTCCGGTCACCTTGTCAGGTTTAGGTTCTACCTGATGGGACTGTGGCAGCATCGGCCTGCCTTTTTTGTGTTCCCCTTTGTGTGAGCACGGGACTCTCCGGTGATGTCATGGTTCTGTGAACCAGTCAGGTTGGGTTTGGTCTGACGAGGACCTTGACATCATCATCCCCTGTCTGTTTTATGTTTCCAGTTTTGTGTGGGTGTACATGTCTGGCGGTGAGTTATCGCTGTGCACGATTTGCCGCCATGTGCCCTCCGGTGATGTCATGGTCTTGGCACCTTGGCAGGTTGTGTGTGTGTGTGTGTGTGTGTGTGTGTGTGTGTGTGTGCCTGTGGAGGATCATGGCTTCATCGCCCCTTTTGTCAAAGTGTGTTTACATTTTGCCCTTATTTATTTCAGGTGTCGCTGGCATGTTGAATCAGTGTTTCCATGGGAACCCTGATTGTTTTCACCTTCAGCTGCTCTTATTTAAACCCCTGCATGTGTCATGTCTGATGTCGGATAATCGTGACTGTTTCTGCCGTGTTTACCACTTTTGTTTGCATGTGGCTGTTTGTTTAACTGTGCTCTCTTCTATGGTTGGAGCAGGCGCCAGTAGTTTCATAAGTGGAGTTCCATCTGTGCTCGTTGGACGCTACCCTCGCCATTTCAGTGCCCAGTATACCCGTGGAGGATGTATCCTCATCTTCGCCCACGTTTGGGGGAGACCGTTGCCTGAGCTTGTTTGATTTGAGTTTGAAAAGAGTGTTGTAAATAAATTCCAGTCAAACTTTCCCTCTGCTTTTGGGTCCTGTCTTCCCCTTACTCTGACTGTATTTCACCACAAAATAAATATTATTATTTATTACACCAAAATTTGGGCACATTTTTTATATATATATATATATAGACTTATATACACTCACCAGCCACTTTATTAGGTACACCTGTACATCTAGTTATTGATGTGATTATCTAATCTGCCAATTGTGTGGCAGCAGTGCATAAAATCATGCATATATGGGTCAGGAGCTTCAGTTGATGTTCACATCAACCATCAGAATGGGGAACAAATGTGATCTCAGTAATTTTGACCATTGCATGATTTTTGTTGCCAGATGGGCTGGTTTGAGGATTTCTGTAACTGCTGATCTCCTGGGATTTTCATGCAAAACCGTCTCTAGAGTGTAAAGAGAATGATGCGACAAACAAACAAACAAAAAAAAACATCCATCGAGCGGCAGTTCTGTTGGCCAAAATGGCTTGTTAATGACAGGTCAGAGGAGAATATTATAAACATATTTTTCATATGGATTATAAAGTTTTAATCCTATTAATTTAATCAATTTCTGTCTGCCATACTTCAAATTGATGTTTTGTTGAACCAAAAACTAGAAATTATTTAAATTCTCATATGTGCAGAATCCATTTGCTTGTTTCTGGATTTCTCATATGTGCTTTGCACAGCTGCTTAATTCATACACCTCCACAAACATCCGAAAAAAAAAAAAAGACATTGATCCCAATGATGCATGGAGCGTCCCAAAGCAGCCATCACTTTCATGCACTGTCAGCCCCGTTACCCCAAAAGCCGGAGGCCTCCATTCGCATCGGAATGGTGTTGAAAGCTCATGTGTGGCATCCCTTGAGATCAACCTACTTCCTTTACAAATCAGCCTAATCCTGCAGGCCTCTTGCTTGGCTCAGGTTTGCCCCAAAGAGCCCGCTAGATAAGCAGCCATGCGGGCCGAGCTTTGACATTGTTAATTACACAAGAGAAATCAACGAGATCTCATGAGATATGCAGATAAAGAGGGCGGCTTTGGTGGTTTTCAAATGCGATCTCTCCAGCTGTTGTTTACTGTCAGAGGTTGGGCTGGACATGACAGATAGCGGCCCGCCGAGACCCCGAGTGATTTAGAAGATACGTGACTGTGTTTTACACACCTGAAGAGCCTCATTTGCTTGCATTAGTGCTTATGTAAAGTCAAGTCATTTTTATTTGTCTAGCGCTTTTCACAAACACGTCCTTTCAAAGCAGCTTTACAGGAAATCATGCATTAACAGAAAATGAAACTGTAATATCTATAAAGTCTTAGAGTAATCATTGTGTAGTTTGATTAATATGATTGTAAATTGTGTATAGAAATGAAATAATGAAATAATCATTTTATTTAGAAGCCCTGTGTGCAAGCTGAAGGCGACTGTGGCAAGGAGCACAAAACTGCATAAGATGTTGGTTAATGGAGAAAAATAACCATGGGAGAAACCAGACTCACTGTGGGGGCCAGTTCCCCTCTGGATAACATCATGAATATAATGCCAATATTAGTTTTTTTTGTGCAGTGCAAGTCATGGTTTAAAATTTGTTAGCTTAGTGAGTGTTAAGGTCCATTGTCTTTTATTAATTAATGATTAATTAATTAATGATTACTCACGTGTATTCAAGGTGCAATAAAAGTGTTTTATTTTTAATTAGGGCTGTCAATTTAATGCGTTCATTCAGTGCGATTAATTAAATAAAAAATAACGTGCTACAAAAATGTATGGAAATAATCTTGTCCCCGGACTGTAATAAGGAATATTCCTTCCAAATAAGCAATTCAAACATGGAGTACCACCAGTTTCCTCCAGGGGGCAGTAAGCGAAACTCGCTGTATAGGCAACACGCAGCTCAAACAAACAGAACAAACCACACTTTCCAAAAGCGTACAAACACGGCTTGATGGAGCGCAAGTCTGAACGCAGGGATCTCAAGACGTGTTTTTCTAAGTTACAAACTTCTTTTAACTTAACACAGTGACCTAAAACTGGTATATTTATGATGGAATGCAACCAAGATGTTCCAAAAGCATGTGTTATTAATCATTATTTAAATATACATTAAAATGTTACATTTATTTAATCATATGTTGAATTATTGTTATTTGAGAGGCTTTCTCTGCAAATATTTATGCATACGATTAATTCGATTAATCGGCATAAAATGTTATTAATTTAATAAAACATTTTAATTGACTGACAGCCCTAATTTTAATACATTTTTCTTGATGTATGCGATTAATTAAAGGATAACTTTAATTACATTTTTTAAGTCATATGATGTCAAACCATAAATCAAAATGTGAGAGCTTTGGCAGTGGATAACAAACCACATTTCGGTCTTTTTCTCACTCAATTGCTATTGCATGTCTTCAGAAGACTTGGAATATTGCACACAATTCAAATTGACTACTTTCATAATATGTTTATGCTCCTTTTTCATATTTTGTGGTTTGACAGACTCAGTTCTTATTCACTTTCATTAGATGGAAAATATCGGTGAGGATATTCTTCTAAAATTAATTGTTTGTGCTTCACATGGGAACACAATATATGGGTTTGGAACTGCATGAGGATGAGTAAATTGGGAACTATTCCTTGATCTTTATTACACATGATTATTATTCATTTACAGATGTATTCCAACTCTCTTTAAAACATCTTGTAACACATAAGACTTGCTCACAGACATAAGGCGCTGCCCATTCGTCCATGTTCCACCCATTTACTCTGCACCCCTCAAAGGAGTTGCATGCAACTGTGGTGGGAGTTATAATTTGGCAGTAGCAATGCAGCTAAACCCCCAATGCATCTTGCACTGTAATTTTCATATGTGCACACGGCAAGATGTCCGTCCTCTTTGGAGAACTCTTTAGCTTTGCTAATGGAGTTATTGATCATTGTGACATCGCCGACATTTCTATAAGCCATATGAAAGCCCAGCTCAAAGTGTAGTGCATCACAACTGGAATGCATTTAGATTACTTCATTGCAGCTCTGAGGGGCTGGTGCCTGCCGAAGATAGCATTCTCATACGGCCCATCAGTACTGGCCTTTAAAGGACACTTTTTTTAAATATTTGTCACAAAACTCTTTATGATTTCTTTACTGTCCTTTTCCAGAGTTCTTGCTGCCAGATTTCTCGTGAGCTCTGGATTCAGGTGTACAAAAATCCCATTGGTCTGTTTAATGAGGTGCACAGATGGAATTCAAGCTCTTCTTTGAAAGTAATGAAACAATATGTATTTATTCACTATATTGGATTAGAGGTTATAGAGCCTCTAAAAAAGGCATAGTCACTAGAAAGCTTATATATAGTGTAGTGTAGAGTTCTCTAGTGTTGGATTGCAGTGCTGCTGATTTCATTGGCTAATGGGAATACATTAACGCACACTCAGAATTGTACTCTACTGATTCTATATTGAAACACTTTCATATAAAACTTTGAGCATAATGTCAGCCTAAATGTGATTTGTTATTTGTGGGTTTTTTTTTACTGATTAGATTGGTTGAACAATGGTTGATTTGGTTGCTTGACTTTTATTTTATTTTTTGCTCATTGGTTGATTGGTTAGTTTGATAACTGATTTGGTTAGTTGGTTGGTTTGTTAGTTGGTTCACTGATTGGTTGAGATGATTGATTTTATTAGTTGCTTGCTTGATTGGTTGGTTGACTGATTTGTCTGGTTTACTGATTTTGTTGTTTGGTTGACTGATTTGTCTGGTTGGTTGACTGATTTGTCTGGAAGTTGACTGATTTTGTTGGTTGGTTGACTGATTAGGTTGGCTGACTGATTTGTCTGGTTGGTTGGTTGACTGATTTTGTTGGTTGGTTGACTGATTTGTCTGGTTGATTTGACTGATTTGTCTGGTTGATTTGACTGATTTGGTTGGTTGACTGATTTGTCTGGTTGATTGACTGATTTGTCTGGTTGATTTGACTGATTTGGTTGGTTGACTGATTTGATTGGTTGGTTGGTTGGTTGACTGATTAGGTTGGTTGACTGATTTGATTGGTTGGTTGGTTGGTTGGTTGGTTGGTTGACTGATTGGTTGATTTGATTTGGCTGGTTGGTTTCTGGACTGTTTTGGCTGGGTGGTTGACTGATTTTGTTGGTTGACTGATTTGTCTGGTTGGTTGACTGATTATGTTGGTTGACTGATTTTTCTGGTTGGTTGACTGATTTTGTTGTTTGACTGATTTGTCTGGTTGGTTGACTGATTAGTCTGGTTGGTTGACTGATTTTGTTGTTTGACTGATTTGTCTGGTTGGTTGACTGATTTGTCTGGTTGGTTGACTGATTTTGTTGTTTGACTGATTTGTCTGGTTGTTTGACTGATTAGTCTGGTTGGTTGACTGATTTTTTTTCTGGTTGGTTGACTGATTTGTCTGGTTGGTTGACTGATTTGTCTGGTTGGTTGACTGATTTGTCTGGTTGGTTGACTGATTTGTCTGGTTGGTTGACTGATTTGGTTGGTTGGTTGACTGATTTGTCTGGTTGGTTGGTTGACTGATTAGGTTGGTTGACCGATTTGTCTGGTTGGTTGACTGATTTTGTTGGTTGACTGATTTTGTCTGGTTGGTTGACTGATTTTGTTGGTTGACTGATTTGTCTGGTTGGTTGACTGAGTTGAGTCTGAGTTGGTTGACTGATTTGGTTGACTGATTTGTCTGGTTGGTTGACTGATTTGTCTGGTTGGTTGACTGATTTGTCTGGTTGGTTGACTGATTTTTCTGGTTGGTTGACTGATTTTGTTGGTTGACTGATTTGTCTGGTTGGTTGACTGATTAGTCTGGTTGGTTGACTGATTTTTTTTGGTTGGTTGACTGATTTTGTTGGTTGGTTGACTGATTTTGTTGGTTGGTTGACTGATTTGTCTGGTTGGTTGACTGCTTAGCTTGGTTGGTTGACTGATTTGTCTGGTTGGTTGACTGATTTCTTTGGTTGGTTGACTGATTTATCTGGTTGGTTGACTGATTTTGTTGGTTGGTTGACTGATTTTGTTGGTTGGTTGACTGATTAGCTTGGTTGGATGACTGATTTGGTTGGTTGGTTGGTTGACTGATTTGTCTGGTTGGTTGGTTGACTGATTAGGTTGGTTGACTGATTTGTCTGGTTGGTTGACTGATTTGGTTGGTTGGTTGACTGATTATGTTGGTTGACTGATTTTTCTGGTTGGTTGACTGATTTTGTTGTTTGACTGATTTGTCTGGTTGGTTGACTGATTAGTCTGGTTGGTTGACTGATTTTGTTGTTTGACTGATTTGTCTGGTTGGTTGACTGATTTGTCTGGTTGGTTGACTGATTTTGTTGGTTGACTGATTAGTCTGGTTGTTTGACTGATTAGTCTGGTTGGTTGACTGATTTTTTTTCTGGTTGGTTGACTGATTTGTCTGGTTGGTTGACTGATTTGTCTGGTTGGTTGACTGATTTTGTTGGTTGGTTGACTGATTTGTCTGGTTGGTTGACTGATTTGGTTGGTTGGTTGACTGATTTGTCTGGTTGGTTGGTTGACTGATTAGGTTGGTTGACCGATTTGTCTGGTTGGTTGACTGATTATGTTGGTTGACTGATTTTTCTGGTTGGTTGACTGATTTTGTTGGTTGACTGATTTTCTGGTTGGTTGACTGATTAGTCTGGTTGGTTGACTGATTTGTCTGATTTGTCTGGTTGGTTGACTGATTTGTCTGGTTGGTTGACTGATTTGTCTGGTTGGTTGACTGATTTTTCTGGTTGGTTGACTGATTTTTCTGGTTGGTTGACTGATTTTGTTGGTTGACTGATTTGTCTGGTTGGTTGACTGATTAGTCTGGTTGGTTGACTGATTTTTTTTGGTTGGTTGACTGATTTTGTTGGTTGGTTGACTGATTTTGTTGGTTGGTTGACTGATTTGTCTGGTTGGTTGACTGCTTAGCTTGGTTGGTTGACTGATTTGTCTGGTTGGTTGACTGATTTCTTTGGTTGGTTGACTGATTTATCTGGTTGGTTGACTGATTTTGTTGGTTGGTTGACTGATTTTGTTGGTTGGTTGACTGATTTTGTTGGTTGGTTGACTGATTAGCTTGGTTGGATGACTGATTTGGTTGGTTGGTTGGTTGACTGATTAGGTTGGTTGACTGATTTGTCTGGTTGGTTGACTGATTTGGTTGGTTGACTGATTGGTTGGTTGCTGGACTATTTTGGCTGGGTGGTTGGTTGACTGATTCAGTTGGTTGGTTAGTTGGTTGAATTATTTAGTTGGTTTGTTGGTTGGTTGACTGATTGGTTTATTGATTTGTTTGGTTGGCTGCTTGACTGGTTATGCTGGGTAGTTGGTTGACTTATTTGGTTGGTTGACTGATTTTCTGGTTGGTTGACTGATTTTGTAGGTTGGTTGACTGCTTTGGTTGGTTGGTTGGTTGACTGATTTGGTTGTATTGGTTGGTTGAATGATTTGGTGTGTTGGTTGACTGATTGGTGATTTGATTTGGCTGGTTGGTTGGTTGCTGGACTCTTTTGGCTGGGTGGTTGGTTGACTGATTCAGTTGGTTGGTTAGTTGGTTGAATGATTTAGTTGATTTGTTGGATGGTTAGTTGGTTGGTTGACTGATTGGTTTATTGATTTGTTTGGTTGGCTGCTTGATTGGTTAGGCTGGGTAGTTGATTGACTTATTTGGTTGGTTAGTTGTTTGATCGAATGGTTGATTTGATTGATTTGGTTGCTTGACTGATTTGGCTGGGTGGTTGGTTGAGTGATTTGTTGGTTTGTTTGACTGAGTTGGATAGCTGATCGTTGTTTCCCATACACAGACTGTTTCCGAAACCATAGTTGCTGGTTGCACATCCTTCATTTGAGCCACATTTGTTTAACAACAGGCTTTTTAACAACGAGCTGCCATTAATGATGTTATGGAGGAGTAATAATTCTATGGCGATTGAATGGATGTCAAATTATAGCATGTTTACATGGACACCAGAAAGCTGTTTATTGCAAGAAAGCTGCTGAAGACACAGAAGTAGCGTCAGCATTTATATGCACAGTGTAATCAGCATTTTCTTTACCCCCATATACAGTATATGTGGCTCGGTAAGTTTTCCCTCTCACATCATAGTCTGGGGTTCCCCAGGTGCATTTGAACATGTACAAATATGTACACTCTTCAAAAAACTGTTTAAATGCGTTTATATGGTCACATAAGCAGTGTTCTCTCTAGCTTACTCTTAATCCCTTGATTGTTGGATGGAAATGTCAGTGCTTGCATGATGTTTCACAACACTAGTTTCTGCAAAAAACCCAAAATAAGCAGTTATGAATTGTATATGAATTAGAATATAAAGAGCCTCAGCGAAGTCAAATGATGTGGACAGCACAAACTAACAAGAAACTATGCTTCTAACCATAGGTGGAAAGCTATATTTCTTGAGAGAGCTTTTTGCAAGTGTTCATTGGAACTACGGTTTCGGGACACACTAAATTGTTGAAATATGCTGGTATCGATTGAACTTGCAACTATAGTTGGCTAACGATGCTTTGGGGAAACACCCCTGGTTTGCTGACAAGTCGGTCGGTTGGTTGGCTGGTTGATTGATTGATTGGCTTTCTGATTAATTGCACATGCAATTCAAATCTGATTATTTTGATGTACAGATTGGAATTCTTAAGATTTGGCCATGTTTTTTTTTCCTACTTTTCTCAAAATGCAGCATTCATTTGATGTCATACACAATGTCAGAAATGTATGTTGGGAGAAGAGCATGAAATAAAGCATAACACAGTTTCTATGTTGCCTTTGCTGTCTTCTGCACTACGGCTAGATACCATAATGTACATAAGCAGAAGACAAATGTCAAGCTTTCCGTCAGCTTTCTCCATTTGTTCAGCTTGTTGGTGAACAAAGTCATCACTTGGATCCATGCTTATTCATACATCATTAATATAGCAACCACAGCTGAGGTGCCAAAAAACTATTACACACCCCGAACTCACAGATCTGATCACTTGTTAAAGTCTGGACAGTCAACCCCAAAGATCTGGATTTGGAAAACAAATCTGCATTGTCTGAAGTGTGAGGATTAGCTCTAATATTGTGCCAAGAGTGAGCGGTTTGGCCAAGTTATGAAGGAATATGAATTCCTGAACAACATGTTGACACATCAAGAATTGTCATTTTTGAGTTAACTATCCCTTTAACTGCTGAATGAAATCTAACACCTGAACCATACATTATTTGAGAACAGGTTAGTACTTCCTGTTCCAATAATTCTCAACTCTCTCATCTATGAGAAGCTCAGCTCTGCACGACATGTTGAACAAATCAATATACCTGCAGCCAGCATCATAATTAAGGTTCTGACAAAGCTTTCCTTTATTTACAGAGTCAGGGCTAGTAGCCTTGTCAAAGTGTACAATAAATCAGCCGTTTGCTATGTCAGACCCGAGATTTCTCCCAAAGCTGCTCAACGCAATCAACCTCTGTCAAATAACAGCCAGTTTGTTTCATGCCCTGGAGAAACCAGGAGAGATTAGGCGCTTGATTGACATTCGTTAGGTCAAAAAGCTTTTGTGGTGTTAGATGGCAAAAAAACAAAAACAGCTATATATATCATCACACTCGAGCTGTGCTTCTACTTATTATAATCAAAGTCCGGGTTAATATCAAATCTCTGTTGATATACAGTATATGTTGATAACGTCACTGAAGGATATTGAGCTTAGCTATATATTAAAGCTCATTAAACCTGTCGAGAACAAGTTATATTCCTCCAATATGATCACATGGGAAGTCGGCATGCTGTTTCCGGAAAAGTTCCGGTACTCTAGGACTCATTGACATGCCAATCTCCCATAGGACATATTTGGAATGGCTCAACAGCAATTATTTTCCCTCGTGGCTCGACTGTTAGGGCGTTGCGTCAGTTGCATGGGAGACCACAGTTCAATGCCCAATCAAACGAAGACGTAATCATGTTTGTTTAAACAATCACAAGCGTGATAAGGAGGTTGCATTTTTATCCCTAACTTTGCATTTGGTCTCTACTGATGTTTAGGGTTAAATTTGGGTTTTGGTTGGGGGGTAGATTAAATCAAAGCAGCATTTCTCTTCACTGTTTTACACCCTGTGCCACTGACTTATACTGTGCAACTGGCTTCTAGAGACTTCTCTCGGATATAAATATATGTCACACATGTGTATATGCTCTGAAACACAGTGATTTCAATTTAGGTCAACGTTTACCGATTTCGGCTGAAGAACAATTGGCACACACTTATCGATTTCTATGTGAGATAATTTAATTCTAAAATAAAATAAAAAAAAGCACATTTTCTCTGAAATTCACAGAAAAAAAAACATTCTGAAGAGCATAAAAATATTGTGTACATCATTAGTAAAACTGTTCCTACTTTAATTGTCCTTTTGAATTCAATGGAAAGTTAAACATAAGAATTGATTCATGAGCAATTTACACACAAATGTGTCCAAAATGTGTTTTTTTAATGGCATTAAAAAAAGCCCAGTGTTTTAGTTTTTTTAAATAATTATTACAATTATTATATATTAAATTCAGTACAACAAACATAACATTATTTGGACTTTGCATTTAAATATTCAATCTTTAAAGATATCTTTTCCATTACAGTAGTGAGATACAATAGTGACAATGAGATTTTTTTCACAGTAGCAAAATTAAATTAATATAATAAATTATTTTGTATACAGTATTATATGTTAAATATTTAATTGATATAAAATACTTCTATAAATTTAATTATTTAGTTGTTATTATGTAATTCTGTATCTTGTCCCTGTGCAGTTTCAGCACAAAATATAATACAAAATGTTAATAATGTTTATGAAATATAGTATTTTAACGTTAAATATTTAATTTATATAAAATATAAATACAACTATATTAAAAATATATTTATGTTTGTTATTAAAATGGTGTTAAAAGCTATTGAGAATTGGGTAAGAAGTAAATAAAATGTAATTAATTTTTTATTTTTATTTTATATATATATATATATATAAACTGTAACCTCAAAATATATTATATATATATATATATATATATATATATATATATATATATATATATATATATATATATATATATATATATAATAAAATATTTTATTTTGGGGTTACAGTTTTCAAGAGATCACATCTCTCTTTTTTTTTAATACTCATCAATATAATAAAATAACAAATAAGTAGAATCTCCTGTCAATCATAGTGAAAGGCAGTTGCCAAGAGTTTCTTTACGCAGCTGTGTTTAGTTTTGGTCTTTTCTCACAAAGAAAAGAAGACTAATAATTTTTATGTCCATTATTTATAAATCAAAATCAAATTTGTGAAAAAAAAAAAAAAAACCATTAAGTGCTAAAAGGCCTGTTGGGAGATGAAACAGATTATCCTGCTATGAGATGCTTTGCAGAACATGACAAGTTGAACTTATCAACCTGTCTTGCCTTTTATAGACTTGCTTGTCAGTTCATCTTAGCCTGTACCTATTATTAACACTACAAAGATCATCTAGTATACCACACTGCCAGCAGCAGGGGCAATAAAGCGTTTAACAAAGGCCTACAAAATGTCACGGCCAATAACCTTTGCTTGTTTAGTTTACAAAGCTGTTATACTCGAATAGCCTCTAACTTGTTGTTATATTTAAGTAAAATGTCTCTGAAAATGTTATTGAATATATTTTATTATTAAGTGATTAACTGATATAAAAATATAAATTATATTTGTTTCCTTGTGCAACGTTTTAGCATAAAATAAATATTCTAATAATTGCATAAAAAATAGTATTTTATGATAAATATTTACATTACATTATATTATATATACATTTTTAATTATGTTGCTGTTATTATGTATTTTATACTTGTGAAGGTTCAGCATAAAATACAATGAATATTTTTGTTTTGTTTTTTTAAGTTTATTAAAATAAGTATTTTATATTTAATTTTAAATATTTATAAATAATGTATATATTTATATATGAATATATAAATCAGCATTTTCAGATGAGAATACCATTGTTGTGGGACATGTACCATTGTAGAACCATGTTTGTTTTTAAAGTACAGTACCTTGGAGTACCACACACATATGTCATGGTATACATTAAGTACAATGATGTTATTATCTTATATCATCACTGCACCGTGGTACATCTACAGTGCTTTTATGAATGTTGTTTTTGGTAAGGTAGGCCAGTCTGCAGTGCTTACATGATTGCAGTGCTCAATACTACACAACAGACTACACAAGACTTGTGAATTATAGAACACAAGTACAGAGCACTTCTAAACGTCTCATGATGTGCAGTTTTGTTTTATAAAGTTTCAAGTCAGACATCAAACTCAAAAAGAAATTTAATCCGAGTCTCACGAGTTGACGAGAGCCAGATTGGATTTTTGAGTTGTGAACAGTGCTGGAGGAGAAAAGAGAGGAATTACTTTTACTTTTGTTCGAATTTCAATTGAGTGTCTCAAACTAGTTTTTACACTGTCCTTCACACTATATCCCCTTGCGTTCTTTCATCTCAAGCTAATAATGAATATATTCTACATCAGTCTCTGTTCTGTAGAGGAATGGATTATAAAATCCATATGCTGTATGATTATTCAATCACTGGTCAGTTTTATTAAATATAAAGTTCATATGCCCGTATGCACGTTGTGTTTATGCACATTGTATGAACTGGAACCTAGAGAAATACATACTTAAGTAACATTCCTGTCTATAAAATCAATGCCGTTCACAACCTGATTTACTTCTGTAATGTGACATATTTTCAAGTGAAACAGTACAATGAACAAGGACAGAACTTGAGGTAATTTATCGTGATCGATCAGAACAATTTATTATTTATGATGAGAGTGCGCCGCTGATGTGGCACACTCGTTATGACAGACCATATGTTGAGTGGATGGTGGTTCCTTAGTCAGCAGTTACGCTTTATAGAGTATAGAGTTGAAATGACAATTTTCATTGTTGGATGAACTATTCCTCTAAGAAAATGTGAGTGATGTTTGCCCATGCAAAACTCGCCGCCTTGATGCTAGGATGTTTTAGGTCTGGGATTCCCAAGGGGGGTGGTACCGCCACCCAGGGGGCATTCCACAGATGCCAGGGGGCGCTGAGAGCAAATTAGTAGAGAGGTGGGGGCGTTAGGTTACAAATTGGGTGTGTTTACCAGTCATAATAATCAAATCTATCGTCAAGTTTCTCTTTGCATTAAAACGTTTATCTAGACTTGGAGTAAGGGAATGAAGTAAGGGGGTGTTCATCAAAAAAAGGTTGAGAAACACTGTTTTAGGTGGTGTTTCAATATATATATATATATACACAGTATATAAACATTAATTGACCTTCAAAATAATGGAGAGTTGTCTGCCCCGCCCCAGACTGGAAGCTCACGCGGGTTGGCAGAATTAGCTTTTTGGAAGAATTTTACTACACCTCTGGTCATGGTGGTTTTTAGACTGATGGTGAGGCTTTTTACGTCAGGTGGAATCGGTTCGTTGGCTGGCATGCATGGCTGCACCACGCAGTGTTATTTGCCTGCAAACTCGTTCAAATCTGGCAACCCGGCGGTGTCGAAATGCTATTGGTAAGTGGGTGGTGGGCGGGATCACATAGGCCAAAACATAAACATAAATTACAGCCAGGAATGGAAACTTGTCATGTTTCCTAATTCTCTAATGACATATTATGGTCATTTTATGATTTAGTACAGTACAAATATTACATATAGCACCTTTAATATACATGTCACATACATACAACCTCAATATCATTCTTGAGGGTTTTATCACAGTTTTACATTTGTAAAATCGTTTTGATGAGACCATTGATATTTCAATGACATGAAGGTCACAATGCCAAATACAAAAGGTAATATAGTGGAGATAACCAAGCATCCTGGATATGTAGCCAGGATTCACATAATCACAAAAGATGATATTATTTTAAGCAATGTCTCTCTCCAGAGATAAACTTGTCACTTTCAGGTCTTGAAATCATTCGTATTCTTTCTAGCAAGTTCAAAGATGGAATGGAGTGGAATAGTTTCTCAATTGCATGAACTTTGGAGACGTTGATGTTTTGGTTACTAATAAACATTAGAATCAGTCTTAGTCCTGGTATTTCTGAGTGTGTTTAAATAAACTCCAAATGACCAACATGCTTAAGATACCCATTTCATGAGGTGGAATTGTGCTCTAGAGTCCCAACTGAGTGAAATTTGTTCAACAAGTTCATTCCTGAAACTATATAGATACCTACAAAGAATCATACTAGAGTGATAAACGGCTTCGAAATGGATGCAGTACGACAATTTTACAACAATCTTTCTACTATATCTAATTGTTTGATTCATAAGTTGGTCTCCCAACTAACTGTTTGTTGGAAAAGCTACAAAAAGCACAGATGATTGATTGTGAAGGAAAACATTGAGCACTGCAGGTAACAGACTCACCTGAAGCAGTTCATCTAACTGTAGAGGAACATTGAGATATCCTAAAGGGACAATATGAGAACATTTTACAGATAAGACAGAACACTTTTACCTCAGAGAGATGAAGGACCTTGGTGCTCCAGGCTTTTTCGGTTATGTTGGAAAGAAAATTACAGAAGGGTAACATATATGCGTCACAGGCTCGACTTAAAAGTAATTTATGCATTTGAAGCATGCAAGGGTTTTTGTATAATTTTTTCCTCTTTCTGCATGCACGCCTCAGGAGAAACATTCAAAATACTGTTTTTTTTATATAGACGTGTGTATATATAGTGAAGGACATAGAATACAATGAAAATAGACTGAGGTCATTGTGGAGGAACAATATTATAAATGTTGAAAAAATTATTTTATTTTAATGATATACAGAAACAGAACAAGTTTATCTGAACCTATACAACAGCCTGTTTAAAAAGGACAACAATTCAGTTCAGAATCAAACATTGCTCTCTATAAGCTAGTGTACTGCATACTGTGTACATAAAAAAAGTATTTAAAACAGCCTTAAAAAGTTCTGTTTTTGATTTCAGTTGACCTCTGAAAGTGTGCTACTAGCAGGGTGTGTGTTTCCCAATCACTCATCCATCATTGCTGTACTAATCCATTAGCTCATATTGCAAATATTGAGTCACTACAACCGCTAATTACCACAGACAATTGCAATGGCCCAGTGCACTCTATCTGATAAATACAAACCGATTTCAATATCTGAGAGGCTGTCTTGAATTTCAGTTAGATTATTAAATGTTAAAAGTACACTAAGAGTTTGCCATTGCCTATAACTTGTCCTAGGTGTGTTATCTTTGAGGTATGTGAAGGGTACTGTGTTTATGTACAGATGTCAGGGTCATGTTGCTGCCATTTTCAACTCTATCTCATGAAAAGTCATACATAAATTATGAGTTGGCTATTTCGTATGGTTTCGCACAATGTTGTTCGCATAAACTCGCACGACTTCATCACGTGGAAATTCCCGGATGTCTAATGCAAGAGTTCTGCGCACGAGACTTTAAGGACATACTTATTAATATTATGCCCTTACCCAAACCCCTTATCTAAACTTAACCAATCAGTAGAGTGTGTAAACATGATAGGAAGATGTTATGTGTGACAGAAGCAAGTAACTGTCACGTATTAGATGGAAACGATGTCCAGCGACGTCATTGGATGTAGTGAAAGTCGTAGGAGTTCAAACAAGTGCCGTCGCACGATATGATACGATTAGAAAATTTAGACGATTTCGCCATGAGAGTTTGTTGTTGCTGATAGGTTGTTTTAAGTGCTCAAAATAACTAATGCACCAACAACCTATTAAAATGTCAAACACAAAAATGGTTTTAATAAATTAAAATAAGAGTAACACAAAGCAGAAATTAACACTTGTAGGAATGGATTTTGATAAGCAATATCTGTTGAAAATCAATTCTGGAATTTTTTTTTGAGGAAAATGGTTCCCATGTTTTTAATAGTCATTTTATCTGGTGGCTTTGTGGCAAGGATTTATCACTGTAACTGCATCATTTGTTAGCATATGCACCAACTGTCTCATCTTATACTTGGCTAATAAAGTTCTGAAGTTCTAAGTTTCCCTTTATTTGTTTCAGCTGTTGCAGGGCAAGACGATCCCAAAACTGGGCACCCTGGACCAAATTGAGACAGGAAGTGGAGATGGGTACAGCGGAGACTGTGATGATGAAGACGAATGTTGGGGTTCAGGAAACGGAGCAGCCGAACGAAGAAGAATCGTCAAGATATGTAAGTACTATGTTTGTCAACTGGTTACCATTTTTGTAATTGAATTAAATACATATATTCTGAATAATTAATAAAAAAGAAAAGCTCCTAAATAAAAGTTCATGTAATTTAATCTGCTTTTAATGTCATTAGGAGATAAGTTAAGATACGTCTTTACAAAAATTGTACAATTAGTTTGCATGCGCTAACATTTTTTAACAAGCACTAACAATGAACAATACTTTTGCAGCTCTTATTTGAACTAATGATGAACTAATGATGAACTAATGATGAACTAATAATGAACTAATAATGACAATTTTTATTATATCAAAGTGTTGTTGCATTGTACTACATATAAAGTACCTGCATTAAATATGTAGTTATATTGTTAACCTTAACCTCTAACCCTTAACCCTACACGTACCTCAACTTCAGTAGCAGCAAATGTGAATCTTGTGAGGATTTTAGAGAACAACATGTAGTTACACTATAAGTACATTGCATTGTATGTATTTTAATGGTAGTACATAGTAGTTAGACACCTACTTTAAAGTGAGACCAGATATATTGTTCATTGACACCCAATGCATTTACTAATGTTAACAAATAGAACCTTACTGTAAAATGCTAACGATGATTCAAACATATTACATTATGGTGGCATTCACGTACAGCAAAGGTTAGATTTTAACAAAAAAGTGGCTTCAGAAGTCAATGTACCTGTATTGTTTGTTTTATTTTCATGTCATTGACCTTAAGTCTATAACTGGCATATAATCGATTTTGCAATCGAGTTCGCCAATTCGTCCAATAGACTTATCCGTTCACACAGAATATGTTCTTGCATTGAATTGAATCGAATTGTTAGCAGTTTGTAGTGTAGCTTACTTTAAAGGGTATCTTGACTGTAGTTTAACTACAGTACCTTAAGTTAGGAATAGCTTGTAACTTGACAAATGGCAGTTTTAGAGTAAATTCCCCAGCACTGCATTGCATTGTAATGCAACTTGTTAAACAAAGCTGTTCAGAAACTGCCATGTAAAACATGGTAAAACACAAGCTTCTCTGTTGGTAATTGTACACCTGTTAAGCAAATGCTAGCATTGCCATTTTGTTTATTTATATGTCATCTTAGGCATGGAAAACGGGACACTTTATGAAATAATGAGAAGGAATATTCCACATCCGATTTGACCACATCATTTGATCATTCTTTCATTGACGCTTGATATCTGAGCGTAATTAAGAGGCCAAATCAATGTAAAGCGTAGAGAAACAATATTACAACATCTCTTCCTCCTCCAAACGAATTATGCAATCAAGAATAATGACGTTATAAAACAGTGGAACAAATCAAAGTGGCCATCTGGTAATTACTCCATCATCGGACCGGGATTGGTTCTTTGACCCGTACCATCGCTAAATCAACCTTGGGGTTTCTGCAGTTCTCTCTTCAATCCTGTATGCTCCTCTGATTAATCACCTCCTCTTTTTGTGTCTGGGAATGGGGTGCTCCAGGCACCATCGCATCACACCGGTATTTCCTTTTCTTTCTGTCAGTCTGGCATACTGTGTTGATGTCGCCTCATAGCCCACTCATAATTCATATGACAATGTCACAATCCTCTCGTTTATCACTGTCTATCTGCCCTCATCTCCGCTGTATCATGCTCCATTCAACACCAAGTCACGCCTCAACCGCTGATGTGGCAAACTCGTTATGACAGACCATATGTTGACTGGATGGGGGTTTCTTAGTCAGCAGTTACGCTTTATAGAGTATAGAGTTGAAATGACAATTGCTTATGATTGTTTTAGGATGTTTTGGTCAGGGGTTCCCAACGGGGGCGGTACCGCCACCCTTGGTGAATCCAAAGGATGCCAGGAGGCACTGAGGGCAAATTAATAGAGAGGGGGTGTTAGGTTACAATTGGGGGGGTGTTTATCAGTCATAATAATCAAATTGATAGGCAATTGCTAAAATGTTTTGGGTGGTTGCTAGAGCATTACTATTGGGTTGCTAATGTGTTCTGAGTGGTTGCTATGGAATAGCCATGTGGCTGCTATGGTGTTTTGTGTGGCTAGGGTATTGCTATGTGATTGCAAGAGTGTTTGGGGGGATACTAGGCCACTAAGGTGTTCTGGATGGTTGCTATAAGGCATTGCTATGTGGTTGTTAACATGTTCTGGATGGTTGCTAAAGCATTGCTATATGGTTGCTAGGGTATATTGAGTGGTTGCTAGGACACTGTGGTTTTGCTAAAATGTTCTGGGTGGTTGCTATGACATTGCTATGTGGTTGCTAAGGTGTTTTGGGTGGTTTCTAGGGGTGTAAATCAGATTTTTATTCATGATATGATCTTATATTGATTCTCTTGGCCTGCAATTCGATATTTCCAATACTTCAAAGTCTTCTGCGATACTGTTTTGATTTGATTCGATTCAGGGCCCTGCGATCAATATTATGTGCATATTATGTGCCTATTTTACACAATCAATTAAAAAAGGTTTGCCCTCATATGCAACCAAAATATAATTTGAATATTTTATCGAGCTCTCTGAAAAGTGTAAATTTAGTATCCGCATTGGGACATCCACAACAAAACAAGGCACTTCAGATGTTGAAAAAAATTATCATCAATCATTTGATTAAAGCTTATTTTTCAGTTTAATCCAATTCAAAGTACTTACATACCCATGACTTGTTTCCAACTATCTGTGCTATCCATGGTTTTCTTGGCTGCAACTTCCACAGTTGTAATGAAAAATTCTGTTTCAGTTTTCTGAGATAAATGTTAGTAAGTGTATTGATGTGTAGATGTGTAAAGTCTTATAACTGATGCTAGTGCTGGGCAGCAGGTGTTTCTCTTTCCCTCATTAGTGCTGTTCAGAATGTCGGCATTGTCAACACGTTTAACATGATGGTTGAACTGCCCCATTGTACCTTTAAATAGCAAATTTTCATGTAAAATTCAAATTGATCGCATGCACAACGATATCGATGGAAGCCCAAATGAATCGTGCATGTGAGGCACACTGCATTTGTCATGATAGCTCACATTTTAAGGAGCACCCGGTTGATGTGTTGGCACTGATCCTGTCAATGGAGCTCGGTTGACGCATGTACATGGATAGCTGTGCCCACATGATAAGCGTATTTAGCGCTCATAAAGTGAAATGAATGTAATAAGGTTGCTTCATTAACTGACGGATATGTGTACGGATGTGGCATGAGAGTATTAAAATAAAGGTGCGTCTTAAAATAAAAACTATATAGATATTCACGCGTTGTAGCATTGGAAATTGAATTGATGCATCAATCCAGATCGAGAATTGCTGTGCTGATGTTAAGGTGTTCAACATCATACAATTTTTGAAGGTGTTTTGAGTGGTTGCTAGGGCACTGTGATGTGGTTGCTAAGGTGTTTTTGGTGGTTGTTAGTGTATTGATATGTGGTTACTAAGGGTTTATGGGTGGTTGCTAGGGCATTGATATGTGGTTGCTAAGGTGTTCTGATTGCAATTTATCATGCAATTTTTTAAGGTGTTTTGGGTGGTTGGTAGGGCTTTGCGATGTGGTTGCTAATGTAAGGTGGTCTGGGCATTTTCTAGAATATTGGTTTGTTGTTGCTTAGGTGTTCTGGGTGGTTGCAACGACATTGCTATATAGTTGCTAAAGTGTTGGTAAAGTAAAGCTAGTTGCTATGTTGTTGCTATGGTGTTCTAGGTGGTTGATATCCGGTTGATAGGCTATTGATTTAAAGGTTGCTAAGGTTTTCTGGGTGGTTGCCACGAAATTTATATGTGGTTGTTAGGGAGTTTTGGGTGGTTACTAGGGAATTGCTGTTTGGTAATGAAGGTGTTCAGGGTGGTTTCTAGGGCATTGCTGTACAGATGCATAGGTGTTCTGATTGGTTGCTACAAAATCACCATGCCATTTTTAAGGTGTTTTGAGTGGTTACGATGTGGTTGCTAAGGTGTTTTTGGTGGTTACTATGGTGTTCTGGGTGGTTTCTAGGGCATTGCTATGGGATTGCTAATGTGTTTTGGCTCATTGCTATTACATTGCCATTCGATTGCTAGGTTATTTTGAGTGATTGCTAGGGCATTGCTATTTGGTTACTAAAGTGTTCTGGTTGGTTACTATGACATTTATATGCAGTTGCTAGGGAGTTTTGGTTAGTTTCTAGTGCATTGCTGTGCAGATGCTAAGGTGTTCTGATTGCAATTCATCATGCAATTTTTGAAGGTGTTTTGGGTGGTTGGTAGGGCTTTGCGATGTGGTTGCTAAGGGTTTTTTGGTGGTTACTATGGTATTGATATGCGATTGCTAAGGTGTTACAGGTAGTTGCTACGACATTGCTGTGTTATTGTTAAGGTGTTCTGGGTGGTTTGTAGGGCATTCTTATGTAGTTGCTTATGTGTTCTGGGGGATTGCTATGACCTTGCCATGAAATTGCTAGGGTGTTTTGGGTGGTTGCTAGGGCATTTCTGTGCAGATTCTAAGGTGTTGTGATTGGCAGTGGTGGCTCGGTGGTTGAGGCTCAGGGTTACTGACCAGAAGGTCGGGGGTTCAAGCCCCAGCACCACCAAGATGCCACTGTTGGGCCCTTGAGCAAGGCACTTAACTCCAGGTTGATCCGGGGGGATTTTCCCTGTAATAAGTGCACTGTAAGTCGCTTTGGATAAAAGCCTCTGCCAAATGCATAAAATGTAAATGCTTTGCGATGTGGTTGCTACATTTTTTTTGTTTTTTTTTTGGTGGCTGCTAGGGTATTAATATGTGCTTATTAAGGTGTTCTGGGTGGTTGCTACAACATTGTGATGTGGTTGCTAAAGTGTTCTGGGCTGTTGCTAGGATAATTATATATGGATGCTAAGTTGTTCTGGTTTGTTGCTAGGGCATTAACATGTGGTTGATAAGGTTTTCTGGGATGTTGCTTAAGTGTTCTGGCCGATTGCTAGTATATTGAAATAAAGGTTTCTAAGGTTTTCTGGGTGGTTGCCATGATATTGATATGTGGTTGCTAGGAAGTTTTGGGTGGTAGCTAGGGCATTGCTATTTGGTTATTAAGGTTTTCTGGGTGCCCCCCGCCCAAACTCTCTCACACCTTAAAGCTGCTGAAATATGGGCAAGAAAATCTCATAAAGGGGGGAAAAAAATCGGTTTTGTCAATACACATCTTTCACTTAAAATGTAAGAAACAAAAACATTTCTGGCATTATAAAAATATCACCTCTCACTTCCAGATTCAAATGCCCCATTTAACTGCTAACTTCTGATTGGTGTTGAACGCCACGCTCCCAACAGTCTCAAAAATCTAAGTTCTGTCAAGCTGAAATATATATCAGAGCTTCCGGACTGAGCTTCAATAGGGTCACGCAGAGGGAAAATAAACAATATAAACACAATGAAAACAAACAGCAGGCTTGTCTTCCCTCTGTGTGAAAATCATAAATAAATAAAATATTAAGAGTCGTCTGATACAAGCTCAGTGCGCAGGAGTCCTTGCACAAAAGAGTGTGTCACTTGGCTCCTCGTCACTGTCACCTATGTATGTTGGTGTGCATGGCAGCAAATCCAAATGCTGCATACTTAGTATGGAAAACAAAAGGCGTCAGTGAGACGTATCGGCAGGGAGTCACATCGATCATGATGTAAAGGAAACACAGTCGGAGGAAGTGAAGGAAAGATCCCTTCATTGAGCTCTTATTAATTAATAGCCTGTCTCGGGGTGGCATTACATGATATCAGCCACCCTGTTCTTCATCGCAAACTACCGATTGAAGGTGATCTTTTGCACCTGATAAAATGTAATGATCCTGGTGTACTTAAATTGATCCTTATAATGGACCTGGAAGGCTTTAGAAACACTCCAGCAGTCAATTATTGCCATCAAAGCTAATGATACCATGCTTATCACATCATTTAGAGGCGTAAGCATTAGAGGTGTTGCTTGCGGAAAACAGGCCACATGGGCACATTGATGCAGTTAAGGGTTAGGAATGGTAAGGGCTTTAATGATCTAGTTCCAATTCCGATTATGCTAAGCAATTCCGGTTCCTTAACATTCTTATAGAACTTTTGAAGAAGCAACGCTCCAACCTATTTAACAGCTACGTATGTTTGGAATTGAATACTAGTGTACTATGTTCTGAAAACTGCATACTATACACTAACAATGGCTGATTATGACCTTATAAGCAATTATTTTTTACACTATTACTCACACACTGCTGTGTTGTGATATTGAAATACTTTAACTATAACGTATAATTTGAAAAACATTATATTTTAATGCTTGTATTACAGATTCACCAACATTTAAACACTTAATCCTATGTATTTTGCCTCTGCAGTAGCTCACCTGGCTGACTGTTGGACTTCGGGGTTGTATATAGAAATGCTAGACTGCACTTTGAGACCAGTCTCGACAGTAACGCAAGCTGACACGTAAGACGAGATTATAAAAGAAGTGATTTGAGATGATGTGGTTGCTTTTCATCTCTCATTTTGTTTTTGGACACCTTTGGTTAGGTTTAGGCATTGGTAAAGGGTAGGGATGTCTGCTTTGTTTACCTCACATTTGTTTTCAGGACACTATTGCTTAGGTTTGAGTTAAAGTTTTAGGTTATGTAGGTGTGTTTTACTCAATAACACCTCTATCTAATATACACACCTTAAAAACCTTGTCTGATTACAACACTTTTTTACTCGCTTTGGCCCCCGCTGAACATTTCACAGGGAAACTGCAGCCAAACGTGTAATAAAGCACATCATTTCATTTTGAAAATGTTTTGCCATTGTCACGTGATGTGCATGAGACCGGGGGGGCATTTCCCATTCAGTGACGTAAAACTGTGAAACCGCCATAATACATTAACTGGCAATTCACGAGTGTTTCTCAGAAATTTTAGTAACTATGTCAGACATCTAACATTCTAACTACATTGGTTGAGCTGTCATTAATGACGTTTCTCAGGGGTGGAGTAATAACTTCTGCAAATATTTAATTATAATATTTACACATACACATACACCAGAAAGCCTTTTAATGCAAGAATGCTTTTGAAGACACAAAAGGGTCTCCAAATGTCTAGAACCGGTTCTAGACATTTGGAGACCCTAGGCAAAATGTATTTTGGAGGCCCCCCACCATGCCCTCCTCCCCTCCACCTTTCAGAATTCACGAGTTAACACTTACATCAAATTAAATAGAGTAAAGATTATGCGTATTTGGCATACTGTCCAGGGGAGGGCTCCAGGCTCTGAATTTTGGCCAGATTTACACAGTATTACATTGGATTGCATTGGATTTTGGATTGTTGTTTACATCCAATAAGAGATTATTAAAAATCAAAGTGAGGAGATGGGGGCGGTGGAGGGATGCTGATAAACTGTCAATGAACAGAGGTAAGTCTGCAGTATATATACCTCTTATCTCGTTGATTATCTGAATGTGCTCCTCCCGAACTTTGTTAATAAAACATAATTTAATAAAAAAGACTTGAAAACAAATATGATTCCTAACCATTTTATTTATACAAAACCTGTTATCAGTATTTTTATATTTTTACTTAAATGTGCATATTAATGTAACTTTAATTAAGGTAAACAAAACAAATCATCTGAAAAGTCATCTTTTTTTTTTTTTAGCAGTCAGGAAGTTTTTGCAGTAATTTGTTCAGTAATTTATTTATGGTAACACACTAACCCACTATTTGGGATAATGAACAGTTTTGTTTTTGATAGACTAAATATAGTCATATTAGGTATGTATTGTAGAGAAATACCTTATGATACACAAATCAGCTGCTAGTGGAAGTGAAAAGACAAGTTAATTTCATCAACTGTAATTGTGTGCTTATTCATATGCTTAAGATTGCATACTTATTTTCAATAAATATTGCAAGAGTATTTATGATTGGAAAACGAAAAAAATGAAGTCTATTATGGTCTATAGTCTATTATGATAGACTAGAGCAGTTAATGTTTGCTAAACATCTGCGTTTTAGAAGATATACAGACTGTTTTAAAACATAATAAACAATGCTTTAGTATAGTGCGTTTGCTCTTTGACGGACAAACTTTACTTTTTCTGTAGTATTTGCGAGTCAGCTCCTGACTAGGGCTGGAAACGGTTCATTTAGAACGTATTTCTTTTTTCTAACAAAAGTCTGCATTGTAGCTACATACGCTCGGATTCAAAGTGTCAGAAGCGAATTCAGTCCATCATCGGTGCTCGCGCTCTTTTGAACTGGAAATAACCGTCAAATGATCTATCTCAAAATGACGCTGATCGTTAGAATCAGTTTATTTTTTACAATAAATTACAATCACTCAAAAATAGATTATACCTGAATCACGAGCTGCACTTTCTTTGCGTGCCTGCTTAGCCTTACGCTTAGCAGCCCCTGAAGGATGAGTTCGTTTCGGCGCCATCAGATAAATTTGCAGAAAAGTTGGATTTTATTCATCTACAATCTCTTCATTCATAAATTCAGTGGTTGGGAGTGACTCGCATGTAAACGGTGATATTAGTGGTGAATGACAATTGTTATATCCAATGGACAAACAGCATAGTATTTTGCTGCTCTTGATTGGTGGATAAGCATGTGAAGGTTTTGGAGGTCCCGCCTCCAAGGCCGAGGCCCTAGGCAACAGCCTAGTTCGCCTATAGGTAGCGCCGGCCCTGGTCGTGATTCTACACACCCGGTCCCTTATCAGGCTAATCAAAGGGGATGAAGGCCGATTGCGGAGGATGGGGTTCTCGCCTCCTCCTTTCCATCGAACTGCTTTACACTGGTGCCGAAATCAGGGAAGGAGGAGGGATACGCCGTAGTAGAGTTCTCGCCACTACCATCCACCCCAATGGAGCAGCCGTGGCCATCTGCCGGGGAACAAGGAGATACTTTGCATGCATCCTCAATATGTTCTGATCTCAAAGTATCCCAAGTTCCGTGAAGTTTGGACTTTGCGTTCAGAAGATTTAGGCCATTAAGTAAATTAGGGCCATGGCCAAATAATAATGAGCTAATATCTTCCAAACGATTTGACAAATCTTTTTTTTTGCCAGGGCAGTCCTTAGGTGATACTTGCAAAATTTTGAGCAAATCGGACTAACGGCATAGGAGGAGTTTTTTTAGAAAATTACAAATGTCAAAAAAAAATTCTAGATGGAAATAAAATCAGAGAAATACGATTCTGATTCTATCCCATACGGTTACGAAGGTATGAGCCAAAATGTAAAAGTGATTATTATAGCACCGCCTAGTGTCAGATGAGGGTGTGTGTATATGCCTGAGTAGTGGGAGGGGGGGATTTGGGCCCATCCTGCCAAGTTTGGTATCACTAGGACTCTAGGTTTTTGCTGCCCATACACATTTATGGCAGAAAAATAATAATATGAAAAACATGAAAATCAGTACCAATTAAACGTTTTCAGTGCTTTGACCCCTAAATATACCAAAATGAGACAATAAATTAACAGCACATAGCACAAACGTACCTCAAGATTCTTATTTTTTGTTTAAAGTATATGAAGAGAAAATACTGATTTGGAAATTGTTTTTTTGCAATGTAGTCAAGTTCAGACATTCAGTACATGATGTTTATTTGTTGTGCTGTAAATACAGGAAGTGCTTTTCTTCATTGCATTATCCACATTATCAGTACAGCTACTCTTTTGTTAATGGAGTCCTCTGAAACGATTTTGATCCTCTCGATAATGAATCAAACGGAGCCCTGTGATCCGGAAGCCACACAGATCGTTTAAATCAGACGTAGTGGTGAAAACCTGCTGGCGATATGACATGATAAAGCTAAAAATATTAGCGCAACAGCCGGTGCTCACAGCTTGTAAGGAGCGAGGGGGAATCTTAACCAATGCCAGAATTAAAATAACATTCACATCCCATCCGCTGATAATAAGGGGGCTTTAAGTATGAAGGATCGCCATTGTGCTTGTTTTAACTAATGCTCTGCTCTGAAGTGGCTCGCCGAAAATGACCCGCTCTGTCACAGAATGATGAAAATAACAATAATGACTCTCATCTGAGCGCTACAATGCTCAGTGAATCAGAGTGTAGGAGAGCTGTGCAGAAGCCTCGAAGGACCGGCCTGTAATCAGCAAAATATTGCTCATAGACACTACTTCAAATCATAGATGGTTTGGGAGCTTCCTTATGCATCACTGATGAGATGTTTGATGGCTTGCAAATTTCATCCGCCGGCTGTCATCAGACACCGTTTGCTCTGTCATTACTCTTTATCACATTTCATCATAGGGTTTCCATAGGGTTAGTTCAGTCGAAAACTGAAATTCTGTTATCTATACTCACCCTCATGTTGCTTGAACCAGGAGTTCTAGTTTCTTCTACTGTGGAACACAAAAGCAGTTTTATAGAATGTATGGATCTAGTCCTCAATGCTGATAGATCAGTACTAGGCTTATGTCAACACTATCCTGTTAATGTTTGAATGTTTCCTAGTTCATAGTTTTCCAAAGAGAGTTTGTTTATTTAATGGTGCAAAATCGATGCATTTTGGTATGTACCGATACTCCTTTTGGTTCCATATTCAACTGTTTATTTAAATTGTATTATCAAAATAGGGTCTTAATAAATGAATTAATTAAAACTGTAATCAAAATAAAATAGAGCATTTAATTTTCAACATATTGCATTTAAAAAAAAATAAGGAGATTTCTTACTGAACCTCACAGCCCAATCCAATATACAACCTTTAAGTTATTTTTGTAAAAAAAAAAAAAAGTGCATAGATGCGTACGGAAGAGGATTAGGGCCAAGCAATAATAAAAAAAATAAAGCCATCTCGAGATTAAAGTCATTATAATGCGAGATTAAACTCGTTAAATTTCGAGAAAAAATTCGAAATACAATCTTGAGAATAAACTCATTAAATATCGAGAATAAAGTCGTTGTGTTTCGAGAAAAATTCGTTAAGTTTAATCTCGCATTATAATGACTTTATTCTCGATATTTAATGAGTTTATTCTCAAGATTGTATTTCGACTTTTTTCTCGAAATTTAACGAGTTTAATCTCGCATTATAATGACTTTATTCTCGATATTTAATGAGTTTATTCTCAAGATTGTATTTCGACTTTTTTCTCGAAATTTAAGGAGTTTAATCTCGCATTATAATGACTATATTCTCGATATTTAATGAGTTTATTCTCAAGATTGTATTTCGACTTTTTTCTCGAAATTTAACGAGTTTAATCTCGCATTATAATGACTTCATTCTCGATATTTAATGAGTTTATTCTCAAGATTGTATTTCGACTTTTTTCTTGAAATTTAACGAGTTTAATCTCGCATTACAATGACTTTAATCTCGAGATGGTTTTATTTTTTTATTATTGCTTGGCCCTAATCCTCTTCCGTAGATGCGAGATATTGCTTAAATAAATTATTATTATTATTAGTAGTAGTAGTAATATTAAAGTTAATATAACATAAATATACAGTAGTGATTTAATTCTGTCATATGTTTTCCTATTTAAATTTAGCTTTTATTTTGGCGTGAATCCCTTTCCATTTCTCTTTGTTTTTGATGGTAGCTTCTCACCTCCAGAAAAGCAGATTGCTATGTGAACCAATGTGATTATTAAACCGCACAAGGCTGTTATTTCATTAAATAAATATTGTAGTCTGTATGTGCTGCACACTACATAGTGAATTAGCACTCTGCTCATTATTATCTGCTACAGACAGAGCATGTGACGCTCATGATGGTTTTTTTTTTAAGCTCCTTGTTCTGAGCATCTAGCTTCTCATTTAGTTTCATACATTCTTAATAAAATGTCGATTTACTTTGAAGTGAGTAGCATATGCAAACTACATATTTATGCAATGAAATCACAGCCTTTGCATTTAATAATCACACTAGGACATGATGTGATTTTTAATTTGTGCAGTGAATGTTTAAACAAACCGCAACCAACGAACATGAGTACAAGTTCATGAACGCAGTATCAGAACTGATTCAGATACCGGTATCATATAGGGACATCCCTAGATTGCTTATCTAGCGACAATTAATCTTAGTAACATGCCAGGGACTATATGTTGTAGAGTAAACATGACGCTTTAATTTATTAAGCAAGTGGATCAAATTTCCATGACAATTTGTGCTCCATTTTTCTCGAATATGTAGTAGCCATTAAAAATAAAACAATAAGATGCACGAGGACAAGATATATTGTAATGATGTTGTCAAAACTGTGAATTCGATGACAGCAGTTGAAAGTTCTTCAGCTGAAATCCATCTGAGCTTTCTGAAATTCAAATTACTGCCCCCAGTGGCTGAATCTGGAAGTGAACGTATGGGCACATGTGAGCTCCAGTTCCTATGGATGGAATGTCAACTGAGTGGTGCCAAAGGCATGTTGCATTTTTTGTTTTAAAATTAAAATGTAATACAGTCAACAACAACAACTGTACTGCCTAGCCCAAATCCCAACCCTTACCATCGGTGGAGTAAAACATATGATATATGACATACAAAACAAACAAGTGCAACTGTAAACTGTCTGGTATAGTTGGGTAATATGTAGCTGTATGTGTGTATCAGTATGCTATGTTAGCTGATAAGTAGTTTTAATTTAGTCTCAAAGTTTTTAGTAAAAAAATCATAACTGTGTAATTTTCATTATGCTACCTCATCTGTCAGCATGATGCCGGTGAATCACGTTCAGTCTCTTTGTACGTTACGTCATTGTTTTGGATGCACGCTCGCGTCAGGTTGGCAGGAACTCAACAGGTAGCTGCTGCTGTTCACTTAATGGCCACAGGTGTCATTAATAACAAGGGTTTCTGAATCTTACATACTGCACCTTTAAGGCTCATTAGATAAGGTATCAAACTCGAAACCGCAACTATTAAAGCAATACAAAATATCTTTGCTGACAGAAAGGCTGGGAACATGCCAAAGTTTAGTGCCATTTATATGAATGACTGAGGCTCATTTGGGCAAACATACACATTCACAGCTGTTACATAACCCAAATTCCTGCATAATGTCACTCTGAAAAATACAAGCCACAATTTTTCCAGTCAACCTTCCTTTTTAAACTCTAAATTAGGGGCTAAACATCCACTTTGAATGGCTTATTTCAAAATCCTGTCATTAAATCAGTTTTAAACATCTTTACTCACTCTCTTATTACTCTTGGTTTGTCCATGATACTAGCACAAATATACAGCAGACCTTAGTGGGGCCATTTGCAGGCATTAGAACAGGTTGTCATGACTTATGGCACCCTGCTGAAAAAATATAGGTCTTCAAGTGGGAACCCATGTCGAGATCTTGGAGTGCCAATGCTCATGTTAAATAGCCTGTTTGCCTGTTGTTCTTTCATATTCTCTTTATTATTATTATTATTCATATATACATTAATATAATATTTAGCGATATTACTTAATAAAGTGAATGTTTATCACTTACTTTGTATATCTCCCTGAGTGTCAACATGTTTGCGTGACATCATGCACCTGCATCTCAGCGAAATCAGATTTGAGAATTTCTGCACGAGCCCAAAAGTTGTAATTGTGACTTTAAGATACATCCATTGCACTTTTCCTAGTACGAAGTTGTAAAATCCGACTTTCCGAGTTTTCAAGTGAAAATCAGTCCTCCTTTCATGATCAGTAAATTAAGCAATCACACAGTCAAAGAGAATATCTGGGGTTTGTAAATCCATTAGGATCTCTTTCTCAATGGCGATAGCGGCAGTAATGACAGTCGACTCGTCAGTAAAATCTCACACTCTTCGCTTTCATAACACATCACTTAAAGTGGGATTGCGTCACTCAAGGCCAGCTAGAAGGCCTCGACCGGGACATATCCTAAAGACCACACCCACCAAGAACAAATAAATCAATCTGATTGGCTGTGAATCTGACAATCTGACTTTAGTTATTCATTTGCACTGTTGAGGGTTTATGTAGGATCACATAAATTTTGTGATTTGTGATTTGTAATTTTGAATTTCTGTCGAGGTGGAGCTCAGACTCATGCGATGCTTCGGCTAACGAGCTTGGCTTTGGGTATGTGATTTGTGAAACAGCTTTCACACTTTGCTTGTAAGCATCAATGAATACATTATGATTGGATCAACTTAAATTTTTCTCTATTTGTTTGTAGATTAATTAAGAATGGAAAGCGATTAAAAATACAGAGTCAAAAAGGTGACTGAGAATGAAAGGATGAAATTGTTTTGTTTTCTTGGCATGTTAGGCCAGCAGAGAAGGCTTTGTTGGACCTGAGAATTTGACACTGGCTAGGACATTGTCCCGATGTTAAAGTAGAGACCACTCTGGACATCATTTCAATTACAGTTACTGCTAATTTATCTTGCTTGCTAGCAAGTGTTTGCATAAATTAGGTTAGGGTAGGGTTAGGTTAGGTTTAGGTTAGGGTGAGGTTAGATGTTAGGTTTGGGTTTAGGGTTAACAGGGTTAGTTAGGTTAGTGTAAAGTTAGGTTAGGTTAGGTTAGGGTAGATTAGTTAGGTTGGGGTAGATTAGTTAGGTTAGGGTAAAGTTAGGGTAGGGTTAGGTTAGTTAGTTAGTTAGTTAGTTAGTTAGGTTAAGGTTAGATTAGGTAAGGGTAGATTGGTTAGGTTAGGTTAGATGTTAGGTTAGGCTTAGGTTAGTGTTAGGTAGTTAGGTTAGGTTAGGTTAGGGTAGATTGGTTAGGTTAGGTTAGATGTTAGGTTAGGGTTTAGGGTTAGAGTTAGGGTAAAGTTAGGTTAGGTTTAGGTTAGGGTGAGGTTAGATGTTAGGTTTGGGTTTAGGGTTAACAGGGTTAGTTAGGTTAGGGTAAAGTTAGGTTAGGTTTGGGTAGATTAGTTAGGTTGGGGTAGATTAGTTAGGTTAGGGTAAAGTTAGGGTAGGGTTAGGTTAGTTAGTTAGTTAGTTAGTTAGTTAGGTTAAGGTTAGATTAGGTAAGGCTAGATTGGTTAGGTTAGGTTAGATGTTAGGTTAGGGTTTAGGGTTAGTGTTAGGGTAAAGTTAGGTTAGGTTAGGTTAGGTTAGGGTAGATTGGTTAGGTTAGGTTAGATGTTAGGTTAGGGTTTAGGGTTAGAGTTAGGGTTTGTATAACTACAGATGTAATTAATTGCTGGTACATTAAATGTAAGTGCAATGCAACACTTCATTGTAATATATGCTTACTTACATAGTAGTAAGTAACACCATATACATATATATATAATATGGATAAATGAAGGAACTTATGTTGTTGCATTTGTTTCAAGTCCAGTGGATCTCCAATTGGCAAGATATTTCATTTAATTTGCCTGTTTAATGTCTTCATTTGTAGTTAGGTCATTTTAAATGTAATTAAATGACCCATAAACACAATATAATAAAATTTCTGTTGATTGTATTTCCGTGTTTCCCCCAAAAATCTTAATACACAAGAATGTCATATTTACATTAAGTATTAATCCTTAGAAATGTGGTTTTGTTTATTATAAATTAAAGTTTTGCACTGTAATGCATGCAAAATTATAAATTGGGAGTGTAACACTTTCCACTAAGGAAGGGACAGGAAACAGCGTCAAAGGTAAGGCTTCTTTTAATCTTTTTTTACTTTCACACAATATTATCACAACAATTAGTTTCTCTTGGCTTGGTGTCGGGCTCTCCCTCTCGAGGCTCTCCGTTTGCTGCTTTTATGCCGCTCTCCTCACGCTACTGCAATTAGACACAGGTGTTAGACATAATTTGGCCCAGGTGTGGCGCCCTTACCGCTTCTCTCTCCGGACGGGCGCTTGACCACGCCCCGCTGCCACATACCCCCACCGCCCGACTCAGGCCGGGCGTCATCCGGCCTGCCTACCACTCCCCCATTTCTGGAGAGGAAGTCGTGGCAGCCATCTGCACCCCGGTCTGTGGATCACCTTGAATTTAAAAGGCTGGAGAGCGAGATACCAGCGGGTGATCCGGGCGTTAGTATCCTTCATGCGGTGGAGCCACTGGAGTGGGGCATGATCCGAACAGAGGGTGAAGGCCCGCCCCAGCAGGTAGTAACGGAGGGTGAGGACCGCCCACTTGATGGCCAAACACTCCTTTTCCACGGTGCTGTACTTAGTCTCCCTTAAGGAGAGCTTCCGACTAATGTACAGCACCGGGCTCCTCCCCTCCACCAGCTCGCGAGTACGGCCCCCAGCCCTCTGTCTGAAGCGTCCGTCTGCAAAATAAAAGGGAGAGAAAATCAGGTGCATGTAAAGCGGCCCCCACAAAGTGCAGCTTTAATCTGCGTAACGCCTGTTGACACTGCTCCGACCATTGGACCGGATCTGGAGCCCCCTTTTAGTGAGATCAGTCAGCGGGCTGGTGGCGTCCGAATAATTAGGCACAAATCTTCTGTAATAGCCAGCCAGCCCCAGGAACTGTCTCACCCCTTTTTGGTCTTAGGTCTAGGGCAAGTCGCATGTCGCCGCAGTCTTTTCAATTTGGGGGCGCACCTGGCCATGACCCAAGTGGAACCCCAGATACCGTACCTCCACACGCCCAACCGCACACTTCTTAGGGTTTGCCGTGAGCCCGCCCGTCGCAGCGATCTCAGGACGGCCCTCAGATGATGCATGTGCGCTGCCAATCATTGCTATAGATGATAATGTCATCCAAATAGGCAGCGGCGTGCAGCGGTATCGCGGTCTGAGGATCCGATCCATGAGTCGCTGGAGCGTGGCTGGGGCCCCGAACAAACCGAAAGGAAGCGTCACAAATTGGTGTAATCCAAGCGGCGTGGTGAAGGCTGTTTTCTCGCGGGACATTGGTGTCAAGGGGATCTGCCAATAGCCCTTTGTTAAATCCAGGGTCGAGTAAAATCGAGCAGTACCTAACCGATCGAGCAGTTCATCAACACGGGGCATTGAGTGCAGCGTCAAATTTAGACACCGCGTTGACTTTCCTGTAATCCACACAGAACCGAACCGACCCATCACTCTTGGGAACAAGAACAACCGGGCTGGACCAATCACTGTGGGATTCCTCTATTACGCCCATATCGAGCATTGCATCTAATTCTTCCCGAGCGACTTTCTTTTTATGTTCGGGTAAGCGATAGAGGCGACAACGCACCACCGCGCCCGGCTCGGTCTCGATGTGGTGCTGTATGAGGTTCGATACGGCCCGGAGAGGGAAAACACGTCCGCAAACTCTTTTTGTAACTTCGGAAACCTCTGTGAGCTGCAGCGGTGAGAGCTGGTCCCCACAAGTGACCGGAGTGTTAAGATGGTAGTTTTTGTTTACCTCCGGTCCGAGCTCCGCCCTCTCGGAACTACCGTGGCCAGCGTCACAGAGGCCGCCTCCTCCCTCCACAATTTCAGGAGGTTGAGGTGATATATTTGGCCAGCGCCCCTCTATCGATGCGTTTGACTTCGTGATCGAGATCCCCTACTCGTCGTGTGACCTCAAGCGGTCCTTGCCACTTGGCGAGTAATTTTGAGCTCGATGTTGGGAGTAATACAAGCACTTTATCTCCGGTGCAAATTCCGTAGCTGAGCACCCCTGTCATACAGCCGGCGTTGGCGTTCTTGAGCTTGGAGCAAATTCTCCTGTGTTAGTCAGCCCCAGTGTGTGGAGTTTTGCTCTAAGATCAAGAACGAATTGAATTTCATTTTTACTGTTAGAAGGTCCCTCCTCCCATGCTTCACGGATGACATCGAGGACACCGCGGGCGTCGCCCGTACAGCAGCTCAAGCGGGGAGAACCCGGTGGAGGCTTGCGGGACCTCTCGTACCGCAAACAACAGGGGTCTAGCCACTTATCCCAATTTCTAGCGTCATCGGTGCGCAATTTACGAATCATGTTTTTGAGCGTTTTATTAAACCGTTCCACTAGGCCATCTGTCTGAGGATGGTAAGCGCTAGTCTTGAATCGATTTAATGCCCAAGAGCTCGTAAAGTTAGCGAAGTGTCCGTGACATAAAAGTTGTGCCTTGATCGGTGAGGATTTCTTTCGGAATCCCCACCGGGAGATTATCTTGAAGAGTGCCCCTGCAACACTACGTCGCGGAGATGTTGCTCAGAGGCACTGCTTCCGGATATCGCGTCGGCGTAATCCACTAGGACTAACACGAGCGATGTCCGCGTGCTGACCGTTCTAATGGCCCGGCGAGGTCCATCCCAATTCTTTCGAAAGGGACCTCGATTAATGGTAGAGGCGCAAAAGCGCTTTTGGGGTGGCGGTGGGTTTACCAGCTGACATTCGCGACGCGCCGCACACCACCTGCGGGCGTCACGCCAATGCCCGGCCAATAGAAGCGGGCTATTAGGCGGAGAAGTGTTTTTCGTTCCCCTAGGTGACCGGCCATAGGATTATAGTGAGCCGCCTGGAAAACCATTTCCGGCGGCTCCGTGGAATCAATAATTGTGTTACTTCCTCTTTTGTTTGAGCGTCCTCGTCACCCTGTATAAGCGATCTTTAATAAGCGAAAAATCACGGATATGAGGCGGCGACACCGGCGGAGTTGTTGACCATCGATTACTCTCACTTGGTCAAAGGCGTGCTTAAGGGTATCATCCCGCGACTGCTCCAAGGGAAGTCCCCTCCGGGAATTCCGGAGGAGGAGCGTCCACCTCGCCCCTTCCCACGTCACTTTCGGAGCAGTCGAGGGCGGCCCTGGCTCCGCCTCCCCGCCAAAGCATCGCACATCACACACCCCTTCACTCTCGCGCAGGACCCATCCGCACAAACTCCCTCCAATAACTTTCTAAAATTCGGCCAATCCGTACCCAAAATTAGCGGATGGGTGAGTGAGGGACTAACAGCTGCCTCTACACTATGTTTTTCTCCCTGAATTTGATCGCCAGAGTCACCACGGGATATTTGTGAATATCCCGTGTACCACCTTACCCTCACCAGTTTAGCTGAGCCCAAAGCCCGGGTTGAACCAAGCGTTGGTGGATGGTGGTCTGGTTACAGCCGGTATCCAACAAAGCTTGGTATGTACCCCTAGATTCTTACGGAATCCGATGCGCTCCAGCCCGATCGGGGGCAGCCTGTGGAACATCGGAGACCCGTACCACCGCCCCTATTTCCATCAGCGGGCACTGATCCGGAAGTGGTCGGTCTCCGCACCTCCAGCAGACCGGCCCAGGCGCTGCGGCCGCACCCGTGCTGGCGAGCCCCCCACCTGAGGAGGAGGCGGCTGAAGGATGGAGAAAGGGCTTGGTGGGCGTTCCCAAGACCCGGGGAGCTGGGCGTGAGCAGCTCCACGCCTGCGGGGGGCAGGAGCGGACCCTGGGGAGAGAGCAGGCGAGAGGGAAGAGGGGAGGGAAAAAAACAGGGGAAGACACAGGGAAAGGGGAGACAGACAGAGAGGGCTCATCCGCCCTCGGAATCGCCGCCATGTGGTCCTCCGCTGAGCCGGACGGCTTCCTCCAGCGGCGCCGGGCGGTGGCACTGGACCCACTCGGCCGTCTTCGGGGCAAGCGCTGGACAAACTGCTCCAGTACCACCTGGTCGACGAGCTCCTCGGCGCCGCGGTCCAGCGCAAGCAGCCACCTCCGACACGCATCCGCGGAGCCGTTGGGCGACGCGAGCGGGCGGTCGGATTTCTCCAGTTTTAAGGCCCGGAAGAGTTGGCGACTTTCCTCTGGGGACCGACCAACCCGTTGCAGGATGGCTCTTCGCAGATCGTTGTAAGCCAGGAGGCTTGTTGCCGGCAGTTGTTGGGCCGCGAGTTGTGCTTCCCGGACAGGAGAGGGACTAATCGGGCTGCCCACTGGTCTTGGGGCCACCCCAAATCTCCGCCGTCCTCTCGAAGAGGTCGATGAAGGCCTCTGGGTAGATCCGCCCGGCCCCATCTTCTGTAACGCTGGTGGGGGCAATGTGGCGTGGGTGTCGGGGGTCGCGGCTGCGGCTGGAGCGGCCTCCTGGCTGAGGAGGCTCGGATGGCGAGCCGGTCCTCTGCTTGAGCCGCATGATTTCAAAAAAGCGGCGATCCTGGTCTTGCGGAGCTCAAGCAGGGATTGTTGGTGGCTCTGGTGGAGTGTCGCGAGGGACTGGAGGACTTCAGCCAGCTGGGAGGACTCTATGGGGCGACTCTGTTCCATTATTATGGTTTTTTTTTAATGTCCCGGGTTTCGGCACCAGTGTAACACTTTCCACTAAGGAAGGGACAGGAAACAGCGTCAAAGGTAAGGCTTCTTTTAATCTTTTTTTACTTTCACACAATATTATCACAACAATTAGTTTCTCTTGGCTTGGTGTCGGGCTCTCCCTCTCGAGGCTCTCCGTTTGCTGCTTTTTATGCCGCTCTCCTCACGCTACTGCAATTAGACACAGGTGTTAGACATAATTTGGCCCAGGTGTGAGCGCCCTTACCGCTTCTCTCTCCCGGACGGGCGCTTGACCACGCCCCCGCTGCCACAGGGATATAATGTTTTTTTCATGACCAACAAATTGGTAAAATGTTGCTTTCTTTTAAAGTCAAAGTAAAGAAAGACAAATAGAATCTACATTAGGGAAATAACTTTTTAATTTTTGCCAAAGACATTATGATAATGTTTTTATAATAGCAGTATGTGGACCATTTTATACTGAACAACTAATGAAACGGGAGCTGTTGACAATTATTTTATTAATATTTTTTGCGCTGTTTAATTGTATTTCATGTTATGTAATTATTTTTCAGTTGTATTAACAAACTCTATTTAAAAGCATTTTGCAGAACCACTTTAGAAAGGGCTGAAATTATGTTTCTGGAATTGTATTGACTTGCCATTTGAGCTTAATTCCTAACACATTAATAACACTGTTCATAAAGGTGTTATGCGTTAACAAAACAGTTAACATGAACTTAAAATGATCAATATGTATACAGCATTAATTAATCTTGTTTTAATTTAATTTCATCATATCCTATTCAATTTAGGATTTAACATTTAAAGTAGCATACATGAACATTAGTTAATGCATTATGAAATAACATAAACTTACAATGAACAATAGTGTATGTTTACATTAACAGTAACCAAGATTAATAAATGCTGTAAACAAATATTGCTCATTGTTAGATCAAGATAACTAATGCATTCACTTAACAAATCAAAATATAAGCGTTTCTATCCTGATTTTTAAATTAACGCTTTATTGACTTTGACTATAGTACGTATTTGTCATTAGGTCTTAATCGGTGGTCAAAAATACACTCATCACGTGACCTACTTAGTCATGTGATTATCTAATCATCCATCAAATCATGCAGATACGGGTCAGGAGCAGGGCTGGATTGGGAAGAGACATTTTCCCGTGATTTTACATAGCAATTGGCCCAAAAGTGGCGGCTCATTATAGCTTACCGTACCTCAGCCTTACCATTCAACCTGTTTTGCGGCTGACCCACTGGCCCGCTCGGTTCTCCCAATGGCAAGTCCGCCCCTGATTGGCCACAAAGTGCGTTGGCCCACCGGGAAAATGCCCGGTATGCCAGATTACCAGTCCAGCCCTGGTCAGGAGCTTCAGTTAATGATCATATCAACCATCAGAATGTTCGTGGCTGACAGAAGTGGAACCCGACATAGTCTTCTGCTGTTGTAGCACATCAGCCTCAAGGTTGGATGTGTTGTGCATTCTGAGATGCTATTCTGCTCAATTGTACAGAGTGATTATCTGAGTTAATGTAGCCTTTCAGCTCGAACCAATCTGGCCGACCTCTCTCGTCAACAAGGCATTTCCGTCCACAGAACTGCCGCGCACTGATCCTAGGAGTTTACAGCAGTTACAGAAATACTCAAACCAGCCCATCTAGCACCAACAATCATGCCACGGTCTAAATCACTGAGATCAAAATGTTCTCCATTCTGATGTTTGATATGAACTTTAACTGAAACTCCTGACCTGCATCTGCACGATTTGATGCATTGCACTGCTGCCACATGATTGGCTGATTAGGTAATCGCATGAATATGTAGGTGTACAGGTGTACCTTATAAAGTGGTCTGTGAGTGTATAACTAAGCAATAGTTAAAAATCTGTTTGCCTTTGTATGACCAAGCACCTCTTATAAATAAACATGTAAACTGAAGCAGACAGTAGAGTGAGTGATCCAGTGAATATCCTTCTAAACTCCTGCATTGAGTACTCAAGTGTTATTAATGTCTATGTCTATTAATAACTATGTGGTTTCTCCCAGACTTTGCATGCAGCATTATTCCCTTTACTGACTTAATGAGCTGCGGCATGCATGTGGCAGGTTGCCTGATTTTGTTAATGAAGCATGAAAAGGCCAAGTACACATCATTCTGTTGAGCCCCTCTATTATCAGCAGTGGTGACAGCGATACGTCAGACCCTCTGCCAAGAGCCAAATAGTCAAGGTCCCATTAGGATGTAATATTCCCATATTTCTCCTTTCTCTGTGGTCACTGCAGCAGAGCTCTTATTTATGAGCGGAATTCTTTAGATGTCTATGCAAATTCACAATTCAGCATGTGGTTGCTTTGCTTCACTGTGGGGTTTTGTTTTAAAAATACATAACTGGATTGCAATGGTGGGTCAATTTTGTCAGTACCTGTTCAACTTTGTAACTTTAAAAAAATGCTTGTTTTGTAATTTAAGTAGTATTCCAGAAAAAATGCTTTGGTCAAGGTTAAGGTTATTATAAATCACCTTATAGTTTATTATTTATTGTAATTTATTCACACAATGGCAAGAATATTAACTGGAATGGAAATAACAAACGAGGGATTGATGTTTAATTTACATGAGAGTTTCAATTCGAAGTTCACTGATATTTTGGAAAAAATATTTTTAAAATGTGATATTACCGTAATGATTGCAGTCATTTTATCAAACAGGGAATGTTTAAGAGTGAAACAAACCAACGAATGCCACAACTAATCAAATCCATTGCTAATACTTAGTGATGTGTGATGGTGTTTCCCCACCAAAATGATGTCACTTCCTGGAGGATGATATCATTTAAGGAACTGGCTCATTTTAGTTAATCTTTTAAGTTTAACTAAATCTTAAAAAATAGAGTTCCTGTTTCAGTGGCAAACCCAAAATTAAAGGCTTTTAAAAAAACAAAAAACAAATAAAACAACAACAACATAAAAACAAAACAAGTGTTTGGTGTCATTGTAAAGAAAACTTGTTAGATTATGATACATTCTGTCTCTCAGCCTAAGAAACAAAAAAATCTTAAATGTGCCAAGAATTAACTTTTTTTATTTTTCTTATTTGTAAATAAAGTGTCTCCGAAAAAATAGTTTTGATATGTTTCCAATCATGTCAACTGTATCCAAGAAATTTTGTGTTGATACGACAAAGCAATCAAAAGTTATAACGTTACAAAAATAATTGATCATAGTGTCCAAAAATGTCTCAATGTTTCCAAAAGCCTCTCCAAACAAATAAAACATAATAATTTTACATAAAAAAACGAATTACATATGCAAACACAACTATGACTAAAGGTTTGCATAGCATAGAGACATGATTTTAGTCATGAGATTTCACAGAATGAGTTTCATTCTGTGTCATTTGTGTCATCATTGAGTCTGTGGCATGTATTTGGCGCCATCTCCTGGTGGCCATATGTAACATTGTGCTTCATGTGGATTATCTAATGATCAGTGCATCCGATTACTTTGTGTGTGGGCTCGTTTGAAAGATAATCACCTCCAGCTTGGAAAATCTGCTGTGATTGGTCAAGATGATCAGTAGTGGTGACTGTTGGGTAGTAGTCCACTGTGGAGCATGAATGGCATATTGAGTGTGCAAAGTGCATACTTGCACCCGTCAAAGTGCTAAAATGTAAAATACAGGACAAATGAAGGCCATGAGTCCACAATAAGTGTGCCATTTGGGACAGGGCCTGAGCAGACAACAAACCACACTTAGGCTTGTTTGTCAGTAGTGATAGCACAAAATGAGGAATTGTTCTTGCATTAAGTTTAAAACTAAGTTAAACTTGACACAACAACCTAAAAATGTTGCATTTTTATGACGCAACGCAACCAAAGATAGACGCTCCAAAAGTGCTTGTATACATTTATGCGTCCTTAGAAAAGCCCTTATAATAAATCTATCTTGGGCAGATTGACGAATAAAATTGCAAAATGGCTTATTGTGCTCTGTTGACCAATTATAGAATTGTGTTCAATAATATGGAAATAAATAACATATTGCCTTCTAAAGCCACTTTTTACAGTTTTTTTTTTCTTTTTTATATATTTATTTATTATTTTATATATTATAATTATTTCAAAATAACTTTAGATATTTGTAAATCATTATATATTGAATTATTGTTATTTGAGGGCCTTTCTCAGCAGATATTTATTACATGTAATTAACTGAATTTGATTTTAAAAATGTGATTCATTTATCGGCATATCTATATATTGGAGCATACCAGTCCTTTAGATGAATAGATATGTGGATGTGTGTTTGCACACACAAAGTCCCCAGTTGTGGTTATTATTCGTTACATTATTATTATTTTTAATTAATTATGCAGTGAGAGCCCCCCCGCTATATATTATGTTGAGCAAACAGGAAATACTAAATCTGAATTTATAAATATAAATTTGAATATATAAATATAAATCTGAATATATAAATATAAATAGGAATATATAAATATAAATAGGAATATATAGTTGTAAATCCTGAATATATAAATATAAATAGGAATATATAAATATAAATTTGAATATATAAATATACATCTGAATATATAAATATAAATAGGAATATATAAATATAAATCTGAATATATAGTTGTAAATCCTGAATATATAAATATAAATAGGAATATATAAATATAAATTTGAATATATAAATATAAATCTGAATATATAAATAGAATATAAATATAAATCTGAATATATAAATATAAATAGGAATATATAAATATAAATCTGAATATATAGTTGTAAATCCTGAATATATAAATATAAATCTGAATATATAAATATAAATCTGAATATATAGTTGTAAATCCTGAATATATAAATATAAATTTGAATATATATATAAATCTGAATATATAAATATAAATAGGAATATATAAATATAAATCTGAATATATAAATATAAATTTGAATATATAAATATAAATTGAATATATAGTTGTAAGTATGAATGTATAAATATATTTTTGATTGTATAGTTGTAAATGTGAATATAATTTTGTATATATAGTTTTACTCTATATTCAGGATTTATAACTATATTTATTCTGATTTATTTATATATTCAGGATCTACAAGTATATATTCAGATTCACATTTATATATATTCAGATTTATATAATTATTTCCTGTTTGGCCACCCATAATATTTATATAATATTTTGAAATATGTTCAAAAAAAGATATGCAATATTAGAGATTTATGAACAGTCTTAGTGTGCCGGTAATTTTATGGGAACACAAAAGGTGTGAGCACAAACAAACACAACACAAGTGTTCAAATTCACCCTTATGTTCGTATAACTGTTATTTTGTGAATAAGAAAGAAAACTTACTAATAGTATTTGCATCTTTAATCATTTTGAGTGTAATATTTTATACCACATATTAAGACATACGTATATGATGGGGGGCATGAAAATATAGTGCATTGTACCAATGACCCAGGTAAAATTTGTCCTCTGCCTTTTAATTGGTTGTTCTTTCCTTTGTCCATGACCGAAACATCGTCTTGTAGAATTTGGTCAAAAGTTATCAGCGCTGGTTGGTCGATGCTTGCTCTATAAGTTCATTTATCTAACTTCAGTTTGCCCTTGAATGTGCAGCCACTCGATAGTTGAACCCACAATGACAGTGTGCTGTCACTGCCCGACTTTTCCTGCCATGCCAGGCATAAAATCTCACATGCGAAAAAGCACTCAGCTCGTTAATGACACAGTCACTGTGTTTCCTGACTCCAGATGGGGGGGGAAGTCCAGTTAGTCTGAGGGAGTCCAGCACCCTGTTATCCCTCTGGACTCGTACAGTAAACAACTTAGCACCTCACTGTCCACCATGAGACACTCGAGATAATGGAATGAGAAGGTCAAGTAGGGGCTGGTTTTAATTTGTGAAGTTTAAAGGGGTTAGGGGAAAGGTTTGGGAAGCGTAGTTTGTTTTTATTCTTTTTTTGTTGGTGTCTCAATATACACAATACATTCTGGGCCAAAAGCAAGTATTCTGTACTAACCAGGTGCAACATGACCAGTTTCGGACATCAAGTAATTTTATTTTGTTGTGGAACGCAAAATGTTGCGCAAAGCAATGCAGGAATTTCTTGTTCAACACATTGTATCTCAAATGCAATGATGCTCACAGCATATAATATGTTCATAATCTAATGCTCATTTTCTGCCAAAAATGCTAGAAAAGGAGACTTTATCATGATATTTCTATCTTTAAAATCCATTTAAAAGCACTTGAATCTGTTCAGCACGTATAATGGTATTGTGATTCATATTTTCCAAACAGTTGTGCCTAATGACTCATTAGAAATGCGATCATACACACTGGCCCATTTTGCACGGTGGCTCTTACATGCTAATTGAGTTTAAATCACACATATTGTTTCCCGTAGCATAATCCGTAGAGATGGCATACAATCATAAATCTATTTTTTTTTACTTGTGTGGTTGAGTGGTAAAATAAATGCTTTGTGCCATCTCTCACAGTAATGCATCTATCATTATGCATAAACAGATTTGTTTCATCTGCAGGTCTATTCATAAACATCTCTTCATAATACAGAGCTACAGTCGAAGTAGGAACATGGAAATTCTGCTTGGATAGCCAAAATCCTGTGAATAAAACTGTACATGTGCAGAAAGCTGATATAACTTGCTGCATTTAAATCCTGCTTTACTCTCCCAGCTTCAACTACATTAAGGCTGTGATATGAGGCTGTTTAGAACCAGAAAGCCACTTTTGTATGCATGCATTTCATGTTTGCATACATCAAACACACAATAAAAAAGCACTAATGTCATTTACATTGAACAAAAATACCAATACAATATCAATAATATAGCTGCAAGCAGCAAAACTGGGCCAAGCACACCAATAGCATGTAAGTACGTATGATTGGACTTCACTGATTGTCATCACTGCTAGTAGAATTGCTTATATTACAATACAATCAATTATAACTTTTGACCAACAGGTGGCACTGTTGCCACATTTGTATGGTGCAGTTAGGGTGTGGTGACAAAGTTTGTCAATACAACAAAGTGTTTCTGAGATACGGCCTCTGATGCTTTTTGGCGTCTTGCAATCGAATTTGCTGGTGCTCTATTTGACAAACATTGGGTCTATCGGAAACTTTTGATGTTTTTGATGGCCTAGGAGGAGTTTGTAAAAGTACGCTTTCAATTACATTGAATTTGCCAGACTGCGTTTATAGAATACAGCCGAAACTGTGCAGGTACTCTCAGGTAATGCTCATGATGACATGTACCAAGTTACGTGTCAATATGCTAAATCGTTGCAAAGATACAGTCTCACATCCATTTTGGGGTGCTCATCGTCAAATTCGTTGAAGCGTTATTTGAGAATAATTGGGACTATCAAAAAAGCTTTTATAAACGTTTTGTTCCCAGTGTCCCTAGATGACTCCTGACAAATTTTATGCAAATCGGACGTATGGCCTAGGAGGAGTTCAGAAATTTTTTTTTTCCAGAAAATTCGAACTGGTGGAAAATGTAGTCGGACGAAAATTTGAATTTCCATGATGTGCATATGTCTCAGAAATGTTAGTTCTGAGAAACACTCTAACAAAATTTGAGTGCAGATGATACATGTTTTGGTATTTTGTTATCTAATGCAATGATATTTATTATCTTTTTAGTATGGCTTGAGTGTCCAATTTTGTTTTGGGGCTGCAGGATCCAAGCCCAAGTGAAACCCTCTTGGATTCTGAAGAAATTTGACATGTGCAGATTTTTGACAGAACAGACTGAACTCATACCAAAATGTTTCTAAAACTCATCCAGTCACAAAAGCGTCTATTTGCCGTTAGAGAGTCTGCCCCATGTGGGGGAGACCATTAACCAACCCTAAACTTTGTGACTATCTAGCATGTTCAGGAATGATTATATGATTCCCCTAGCAACCACAACACAACTCCCCAAAAACTATAAGCAAGACCTTAGAAACCACTCCGAACACCCTAGCAACAATTTGACAACATTCTAGCAACTGCATAGCAACCATCCAGAACACTCTAGCAACCATTTAGTAATGTGCTAGCAACAACCACAAACATCCTAGCTACTGCAAGGCAAACATCCAGAACACCCTATCAACTGCATAGCAACATGCTAGCAAACATCTTTTACAGCCTAGAAACTGCATAGCAACCATCTAGACCACCCCGACATTTACCCAATATGCTAGCAACCACCAGAACACCCTATAAACTATTTAGTAATGTGATATCTACAACCCAGAACACCATACAACTGCAAAGCAAACATCCAGAACACCCAATCAACCATTTAACTACATTCTAGCAACCACCCAGGACACACTCAAAACCACATAGCAACCATACAGAACATCCTGGTAACCATTTAGCAATATGCTAGCAACCTCCCAGAATATCATAGCCACCACATACTGTAGCATCCATCCAGAACACCTTAGCAACCATTTAGCAACATGCTAGCAACCTCTAAGAACATCCTAGCAACCACATACTGTAGCATCCTTCCAGAACACCTTAGCAACCATTTAGCAACATGCTAGCAACCTCCTAAGAACATCCTAGCAACCACATACTGTAGCATCCATCCAGAACACCTTAGTAACCATTTAGCAACAGTATATCAACATCCCAGAACAGCCTAGCAACCACATACTGTAGCATCCATCCAGAACACCTTAGCAACCATTTAGCAACATGCTAGCAACCTCTAAGAACATCCTAGAAACCACATAGGCTACTGTAGCATCCAGAACACCTTAGCAACCATTTAGCAACATGCTAGCAACCTCTAAGAACATTCTAGCAACCACATACTGTAGCATCCATCCAGAACAGCTTAGCAACCATTTATGCTAGCAAACTCTCAGAATATCCTAGCAACCACATACTGTAGCATCCAAGCAGAACTCCTTAGCAACCATTTAGCAATGCCCTGGCAATCAATAACAACACACTAGCATCATGGAGGTGAGTTTTGCATGGACAAGAACCCCAAACATTTCAAGTTGTGTTTTGTCTGTAAAAAAAAAAAAATAATAATAACTTTCAGAGGACCTATAAAAATGGCTATGAAATGGTCTTACTGTTCATTTTTAATGATGTCAAATGGATGATTGTCCATACACATTCGGAGTTGGAGGCCATTTTGCATATAAAACAGAACAACCACCGACTGTTTCTAAGGCCTGTTATAGCTACGTGATGAAACATACTTTTAGTCCTCCCTCAGTGATTGTCAAACTTTGGTTCTTATGTGACTTTCCTGCTTTTTATTTTATATATTTATTTAATTCATGTGTTTTTTCCTGAGGTTTTTGGAATAAAGTGGTAATTTTTAAAGAAGCTTGGCTGTAACGGCTGTGAGATTTTGATGTGGTGCCATGCTGTGCTTTATGTAAAAGTCTCGAATTCAGAGATAAAGAGAACTTGGCATGTACAACATCTATATTCTTTCTCTTTGGCTTTTAAACTAGTGTGGCAGCAACATTGTATTTTAAGGTGACTTATAGTTCATATATATTTTTTAACAGTGTTTGATGTTTTTATATTTTAGTTTTAAGCTTGAGTTAAAATGCAATGACTTGTATAGTGGGGTTAGTTGTGAGGTTTCACACATTTAAATGTGTTTCTGCTATGGAATTATTTTAATGACAAATGTCTTTGAAAAAACAAGCTGAACTGCACTAATTGCTAAATAAACACATTGCATTAACAGTGCTTGCTCGTTTGAAATTGTAGCCCCAAAAATGCAAGCACTGTTAATGCAATGCGTTTACACTGATGAGCCAAAATATTATGACCACTCACAAGTGAAGCGAATAACATTTATCATCTCTTATCAATGCCAAAGTCAAAGTCTGGTAGATTAGATGGTAGCAAACAAACAAAAGCAAACAAACAAATATTGTAGTCAATATGTTGCATGCAGGAGAAATGGGCAAGAGTATAGACCTGAGCGACATTGACAAGGGCCAAATTGTTATGGACAGAGCACTGGGTCAGAGCAGAGCATCTCTAAAATGCCAAGGTTTATGGGGTTCCCTCGATCAGCAGTGGTGAGTACCTACCGACAGTGGTCCGAGAAGGGACAAACCACAAGCCAGTGACAGGGTGTTGGGCACCCAAGGCTCACTCATGCACAAGGTCAACGAAGGCTATCCTGTCTGGTCCAAACCGACAGAAGGTCTACTGTGGCACATGTCACAACACAAAGTGCATCGCACCCTGCTGCGTATCGGGCTGCGCAGCCGCAGAACGGTCAGAGTGCCTATGATGACACCTGTCCACTGTCAAATGTGCCTACAATAGGCACGCGAGCGTCAGAACTGTACCTTGGAGCTGTGGAAGAAAGTCGCCTGGTCCGATGAGTCCCATTTCTGTTACATCACACATATATCTGTATGTATAATCATCACCCTGTGACCTCTCACTTGCTTTCTTAAAGTACAGCACAATTGTGGGAGTTTTCCCCCTCGACCCTCAAGGCTCCTTACACCAAATATGTGGCAGTGGGGATGGTGGTGTATGTATTTCTCACTTTTCATTGTGTTAAATAATGGAAAACTTTCAAAGCATAACTGTTAGAGTGTTAGATAAATTTAGCACATTTTTATTTATTTATTTATTTATTTTTAAGAGCATGATCTTAAAACAGTGAGAATAATGATACACTTTAAAAATAGAAATATGCATAACTTGTTATTTGCTTAAAGTAGATTTCGAATGAAAACAGCAGAAATAAGGAATGTTTATCTATCATGGCCTTGTATTAATCTCCATCCCTGAATTGGCTACATCACTCTACTCTCTCCTCCACACTGGTGTGTGTGTGTGTGTGTGTGTGTGTGGGCGTTCTGGTGCACTATGGCTGCTGTCGCATCATCATCATCCCTATGCTATGTAAAGTGCTTTGAGTGCCTAGAAAAGTGCTATATAAATGTAAGGAATTATAATTAATTAATCAATGTATAATTTGCATTATTTATTTATTTAGTATTTTGATAATTGTCAACATTTCTCTCACTTTCTTAGCCATAAAGCAAGGGTTTTTAATGCATTATAAAATAGTTAATTGGTTCGTTATTTTTTCTCTATGGGAGTAAGAGCCAGTGATTTCTTAAGACTTTGCCATCTCATACTAATTATTAATTACATCTAAACAGCACAGGCAGAAGCCAAGAAATCTGCCGCTTACAAGGTTTGTTTAGGAAGTTCAATGTGACCAACAAATATGGAAATATGGCATGATACAAAGTCATCTACACAAGTTAAAGGTGAGCAAATCTCTCTCTCTCGGGTCATATCAAATATATAGGAGAAAGCTTTGTCTTACAGTCGTGTTCGTAAACTCACAATTTCAGTTTAATGGGCCTGACATAAAGGAATTACCACAGGATAGTCCTTGGAGATGAATAGTAACAGTTTTATCTCAAAGGAGACGTGATTCAACAATAGATTCAGCACATTTCTATTAGATTGAGCAAGAAAGCTGGAGAGATCGTTCTAAGGCATGCACAAAATCGAGAGGGATGTAAAATGCATCCTAAAACAGATGTTTAACATTGTGTTCAGACATTTTGTTACATATGTATAGTGTATCTCTAGAACATCTCGAAACACACTGCTTTATTCGGTGGGGAGCAACAAAAAAACATGCAAAAGTGTTGAAGAGGGTTTGGAAATTCTTCTAATAGTTTCAAGCTTTGCAGGCTGTCATACAGCCTGCCAAGTGTTCTGAGCACAGCCAAGAGACAGTATTAAACAGCTATTATAATTGCTCCACAAAACAGGAGGGTGGAGATGTACTGTTAGAAAATAACAAAATCTCTAGTGGTATTTTTTCAAACCCACAAACTTAATGCATGCTTTTTTTTGAACTGTTGTGTAAAGTCAGTCTTGACTTGGCACATATTTTTGCATTCACTCAAAAAATTTTGGATTCACAAAGAGCTTGCAGAATTACAGGCATACAGTAAAACCGACATCTTCAGATGTCTAAGCATTTTGAAAGATTATCTTAATTTGTGTCATTACAGACCACATTCCACCCCAAAATCCAATCAATGCAATTATTTTGCCTTTAGAAACTGTCTATAGAAAAAGCAAATCTTATTGGACCCGCCGGCAGGTCGTTAGATGACAGAAGAAGTTAGAAACAGGAAGTTAGATGACAAAATCCAAAAGAACGGAGTATGGAAAAGGGGCGGGCTGAATAAAATGAATATCAAATGCAAGCTGTCATTCTCAGGATGTGGCTGTACAGTTAATAACACAGTTTGAAAGATTTTCAAAAGAATCACAAAATAAAATATGATTTCTGTAAGTCATCAAATACAAACATCTCATTTATGTGCCGATCACTGCTGCTGTAAACCCCAAATATCTAAAACTGTTTTCAACTATTGATGATTAAATATGTTATATGTTATATATCACCACAAATGGGAGGATCTCAGCTTTTTAATGACACTTTGATTGAGCTTCTAGTCCACTCAGAGGCCAAGATATTCAATGAAATAACGAGGGTGGTGCATGAACTGAAAATTAGACTGAATGTCCATGGACGAGCACATCTGCTGGGCCTGAAATACATTTCTGAAAATGGAAGGAATTCCCCACTTACACGGCTCATTTGGGGGGGGATTTACACACTTTGGGGAGGGGATGCATAAGTGATATGTGCCGATGTGCAGGTCAGTAGTCTCACTAGGACAGTATATTTTGAATAAATGGACCAAACGGTCACGTAATTTAACGCGTGAGCACGACACAAAACTGATGCGGAGCGTGAGAAGCGGAGTGACCATCTGTGCGAATTTATGATGCAAGCATCCGACTCGGCAACATCTGCACAACGTACAGTATGAAACAAATAATGTTCAGTGAAAATTGTGTTGCTACATCAGATTGCAAGGGAATTTTTGTGCACAGAGCCCCCGTTGATTTCTGACCCTGAATGGAAATCTAGACAGAGAGATGGAGATATAACAGGTGCTTAAGTGCCTCCCTTCACCATGCAGCTGGTACACAAAGCATTTTTGCTATTTCTGCCTTTCTTGTCAAATGTGCTGCATTATGACTAATGATGAAGAACCATAATATGAAAGGCATCAAAACTATGATCGCTCCAACGTCACGTGCTTGCAATGTTAACAGCTGTTAATTATAAACAGGAGTGATAGTTTTATTGCATCACTCACTTACGGACACATGGTCTAATGCCATTTGGATGTCGAATTAACAGATTTAGAAAGGTTTATTCATCTGTAACATCTTAAGTTCAGTAACTAAGCGACACAGTGCTCCCTCACTGCATGCGCCCCCACCTAAACAAGTGCTCAACACACTGCTTAACAGCTGCACATGAAAGAGAGAGAGAGATTTGCTCGCGCACCATTTGGAATTACAATTTGATACAAAAACAAGTTTATTGATTTGATTTGTTTGTCTGTATCTATTGGTTTAATAATTTGCAGCTGCACTGTAAAGGGAATAAAAGTGTTCTGAAATTTCCCGTGCAAGTGTACGTGGAACTTGCTGGAATTATTACAGTTGTGCTCTATACCGCAATCCCGCACCGAATTTCAGGCTCTGATCTGTGTGGGTTAAAATGTTTTAGAGCGCCACCTACATTTCTGATCTGTATATTGTGATGGAATGTGATAGAGGAAAACTAGTTGTTTCTAGTGCTTGCTGCCATCTAGTGGAATGAAATAAAACTATTGAAAGAGAGGTAGAATGAACGGAACAAGAAATGTCTACAAAGATTGGACAACAAAAACAATATACTGTATATATATATATATTTTTTAAATATTTTTTCAAAAAAAAATTTTCATTCCTTTCCACATTTTCATCCTGCCAATTCTACTTTCTGATTTCTTTTAATTTTGCTGTGAAATACAACCCACACACATTTTTGACAGGTTGCGTGAGATTCACTTAGCAATTACCATTTTTAGAATAACCATGTGATATGCACAGTACAAGAACTATAATTTCAGACATCAAAACTGGTTTAATTAGAGAATCATGATGTCGAGAGACAGTCACTTGGATGATATTCATACCATATTTTGAAAGTTTGTCAGTGTGCTGTCTAACACCTTTGCCCCTTTCCTTAGTGCCTTAGATGTATATGATGTAGAACCTCTCAAGGAATTTGGCACAAATATATATATTACACACACAAATGTAATTACAAATCTATTATATACAGTGCAAGGTAATGTCAGAAGAGGTTAGATGTGTTGGATAAATATAAAAAGACAAAGCTGTGTATTGCACATAATTATTGCTCAATGGGGCGGCTTTAACTGTTCATGAGATGGATCGCCTGAAGGAGAAAACTGTTCTTGTGTCTGACAGTTTTGGTGCTCAGAGCTCTGAAGCGTCGGCCAGAATGCAACAGTTCAGAAAGGTAATGGGCTGGGTGAATTGGGTCCAGAGTGATTTTGCCAGCTCTTTTCCTATCTCTGGAAGTGTAGAGTTATTGAAAGGAAGGCAGGGGGCAACCAATAATCCTCTCAGCTGTCCGAACGGTCCTCTGTAGTCTTCTGATGTCCTAATAGTTATTGAAGTGCACAGGATAGACTCAATGACTGCTGAGTAGAACTGTATCAGCAGCATCTGTGGCAGGTTGAACTTCCTCAACTGGCGAAGGAAGTACTACCTCTTTTGGGCCTTTTTTCACAATGGAGTCAATGTGGGTGTCCTACTTCAGCTCCTGTGAGATGGTAGTGCCCAGGAACCTGAATGACTCCACTGCTGCCACAGTTCTGTTCAGAATGGTGAGGGGGGTCAATGTTGGGGTGTTCCTCCTAAAGTCCACAATCTCCACCATTTTGAACTTGCTCAGCTCCAGGTTGTTTTGACTGCACCAGATAGTCAGCTGTTCAACCTCCCTTCTATATGCAGACTCATTGTCATCCTGGATGAGGCCGATGACAGTATTGTCGTCTGCACACTTCAGGAGCTTGACAGAGGGGTCCTTGGTGGTGCAGTCATTGGAATAGATTAAGAAGAGTTGTGGGGAGAGCACACATCCCTGGGGGGGCACCAGTGCTGATTGTACAGGTGCTGGAGGTGAATTTCCCCTGTCTTACAAGCTACTGCCTGTCCGTCAGAAAACTGGTAATCCACTTACAGATAGACGTGTGAACAGAGAGTTGCTGTAGTTTAGTCTGGAGGAAAACATAACTGTATTGTGTAAAGTCCAAGTGATATTCAACACAATCATCAGAAAGTGATATAATCCCATTGCAATTAAAGTTTCAGACTTCTATTGAATGGTGTTCACTCCTCATGGTTTTTCTGCTTGGTCAATTGACTTATTTAAAATGAGCTAATGCAACAATTCTTTAGCATTTGTTCTCAACTTAATTTAATGGTGTACAATCCATATGCTGGTTTGTTGCTTAATCCAATTGTGTTTGGACAATCTGAATAATATATTTTATAATGTGTAGCTAAAACCGAGCAGGGGATTTCTCGTTCGTGGCATGCTTTGAATGGGACTGGATTGGGAGAGTACATTTTCAAATTAAATGATATTTGAATGTACTTTGACACAAAATGAAACAAGTAGAAGACTTGTTAGTGTTTAATGTTCTGTTATGTTGGGATTTAGAGGAGTTTCTGTCATGTTGAATTTGTTGGACGTTACCATTGTGGAGAAGAGTGGAGCTAATGATTAGGTTGAGGTTGGGGACAGTACTTTTGAAAAATCAGTGTGTATTGTGTTTCTCATGAAGCAAATACTGAGGAGTCATCAGCTATGACTGATTGGGGATCTGTGAACTCTCAATAGACACCATACTTGTTATATAGCACAAACATATATGAAATGCTGATGTGTTTGATGCCAACTAGCAAGAGTTATCTGAACAGATCAAATTTAGGTTTTCATTAAACAAAGTATTTGAATAGCTTCGTTTTAATTCCATATCAAAGAATCTCAAGAAGTTGAGTTGCTGAATAAGTAATCCAAAGTATTTATAATACGTTACTGACCTTGAGTAATCTAACGAAATATGTTACAAATTACATTTTACAGCATGTATTCTGTAATCTGTAGTGTAATATATTGCAAAAGTAACCCTCCCAACCATGACAACTGCTAAAAAAGACTGGACTATTACTTTTCAGGAGTTTAAACCTATAAAAATGTCTTTATATTCCTTCAGACTTGAATAACAGCTATCTTTAGGCCTCTTCTCACACGCCATCTTGTCTTCAACATCCACTGTTGTTGTTCTTACCTTCATCTGTGGATGTTTGTTGGCACATCTTCTTCTAGCACTTCTTCTTGACAGCAACTGCTCAAATGTGAGTGTTGCCACCTTGTGGACTCACTAATTAGTGCAAATAGCTCCATGCGCATTCTGCGTGTTCAAAGACGTGCTATTAGAACAATCGGACCGTGCGCATTCAGTGCTTGAGCACTCTGCTGAAGAGGAAAGTTGTATCACATGTCAATGCTCAGAGTTTGCATATGAACGCAGTATAATTTGGGTTTAATGCATCACTTTCTATTTTAACCTGTTGATACAAAATTTCACTCTGAAATCAAATCGTCACTCTGCTTACATTTACAATATAATGTACTGTCTATAAATGTAATTAATGTTAACAAATGATACATCTTTTCAAAGGTCTAAGGGTTCAACATTGATATCTGATCTGTTTCACGATAGCAATCCTCCAGAAACAGCAATTTAGTTATTTGTGCCAGGAGTACAAATGAAAACACACAATATCAAAACGGGACTTCATACCTTTATTATGAAAACACGATCGCCAGATGAATCCAGTTCGCCACACTTGGGACAATCATCCATGACAAGCGTTCATTGAAAAACGTCCAATAGCACTTTTTGTCAGTGAGTCAGCACACTATTTTTTAGACACAAAAAGATTGGCTCCCAAAGTTTTACCTTTGCCGTATCTACTCTTGAAACAAGTTAAAACTTCCATCCAACTTCATTACACACCATCTATGCTTCACTGGAGATCCAATGGTGGCCGATAATTACATTATGTCGATTGCAGCGTGACGTGTCTCTCCATTAAAGTCGATCGAGTATGGTCCTCATTCATCCCTTCCTGTCACCAGATCTTAATTGGAGGTGGTAATTATCTAACCACACACTATTAAATGTCTCATCCGGGGCTCTGCGGTAGCTTAAAATGAATAGGCATCGATTAGTAACAAAGCTATTCCACTGCTCTCCTTTCACAGATTAGTCTTGCATTGATCCGAGGCAACATTTGCCAGCTTGCCATCTCCCAATCAGCTAGATTGTAAAGTGTGACATGAGTTTGACCCTTCATTATGGGCCACAGGAGTCTTCGAGCAAGACTGGTGCTCTCTGAGACATTAAACGGACTTAGATTAGTGTTGCACATTCGTTCATTCACTCATTTGTTTAATTGTTTGTCTTGTAGTTTAAACAGTGGCATTGGTAGGATTTGCCATTTGCCATATACACATACAGTGCTAGGTAGATTACTAAAGAATTGTAATCAGGTACTGATTACTTGCAGATTACGTTTTTTGGGGTAATCTAATATTGCTTTTGGATTGCTCCCAAGCTAACTCTTTTATTTGAGTTTCTCAGGCATTTCTTATGGCAGTTTCTAGAAATATGGTGAGGTTTTAGGGGTGTGTTACACAAAGGCGGTCATGCAATTTTGGCATTTTTCAAATGTCATCCATGTGTTCTGAGATTAAACCAGTTATATTTGAGAATCAACGTCACAAAAATGGCCTCCAAGTTATTACTAAAGCAAAAGTGCATTCATTTTTCATTTTTGAAGCCGAGTACAAAAGCAATTCACAAAACTACAAGAAATATTATGGCGTTTACACAGTTGGAGTACATTGTGTATTTGAAATGATGTGTATTTGAGCAATCTGATGGACAAAACCTTTCCAAACACATAGAATGATGAGTATCAGGCCTCCTGTGAGATTTCCCAATCCTCCCCCTCTCCCTCTCTCCCAAAAGCACTCGAAGAGTTACTGAACATATATCATAGGTGAACTGATTTAGAGGGAAAAATGTAAAAGATTTAAAGATGAGAAAAATTACAACGATCGGTGAATAATGAACAATTTACTAACGTTGCCTAATTAACATGTAATCTTTAAAAAACTGTGGTCTGATTAGGAGTATTTTAAAATGTCATTTAATCCAGATTACATGTAATGTACATGTGTGATAAACGTTTTGGCAGATATCGATATTTTAGAAGCAACAATCGGCAATGATTAATTGTATATCGATCTGCCTCTAAATATAAATGAGTGTATGTGTACATATATATATATATATATACATACACACACACACACACACATTATCTCACAAAAGTGAGTACAGCCCTCACATTTTTGTAAATATTTTATTATATCTTTTCATGTGACAACACTGAAGAAATGACACTTTGCTACAATGTAAGTAGTGAGTGTACAGCTTGTATAACAGTGTAAATTTGCTGTCCCCTCAAAATAACTCAACACACAGCCATTAATGTCTAAACCGCTGGCAACAAAAGTGAGAACAACCCTAAGTGAAAATGTCCAAATTGGGCCCAATTAGCCATTTTCCCTCCACTTTATATTAGGTATCATAAACTACTATGTAATAACATTAAAATACACACCGTACAATATAAGTACATGTTGTTCTGCACAATTCTCAAAGAAAATATCACATTTGTTGCTACTGAGGTTGAGGTATTATGTGTAGGTGTAGTGGTTAGGGTATAAGGTTAACAGTGTAACGACAGACATAATTAAATGCAGATACTTTACAATGCAACAACACGTATATACATAAAAAGTACATTGAATTAAAGGCTTAAGTACATATTAGTTAAAGACGCCTAATATAAAGTGGGTCCCAGACATTGCACACATAATTTAATTCACATTTTATTCCTTTATCTCACCAAGTAACTATTTGTCGTATAAACAGTTCCCTTTATCGAATCAAGTCATTTTCAGTTAAACGTAATTTTTCTGTGCAACAATTTAGTAAACATTGGTTTAATAGTTCAGCAGGCGACATTTTAAACTTTGTCAACATTGCTCTAATAACGTAAACGTGCCATGCGGTTTTGTCAAAATCTTCCAAATATAGTCTTGCCATAAGCCGTTTCCACACATTGGAGTACATATGGTGCTGTACCTTGTGAAAGCTTATTTATAAGAGACATATGCTAATAGCTCTACCACACACTGAGCTATATTTTCATGCATTATGGAGTGATTACACATAATTTTGCACCATCATGTCATTTGCTTCATCTTCCTGGCACTAGGCTTGTCAAAAGATGTTTGTTATAATTAGATTTGAATGTCTGAATTCTGTCTGGAATATTTTGTACTCCTACAAAACTTTATGCACATTACAAGTTTATAATACAGCTTGTGATGTAAAACCAAGACTATGCACAAACAACACCTGAAAAAAGATGATAAATGTAAATCATTTTCTTTTCAATGTGATTCACTCATTTGCCACCTCGTTTTACCCTTGACACCTTTCATGGCTTAAATACAGTAGATCTTATTGCAAATGAAGTAAAGCAACATATTAAGCCAATATTAGTTTGGTATAAGCATAATTATATTAGGAGCAATACAATTAGATATGTAGTTAAAGTAACTGATTAGTGTAATTGCCAGTAGTAGATTTGATTTTAAGGGAATAAACGGACCCCAAGGAGAGTGCATTTGTTTTTAAGCCACATAGTCCATCAGAAACCTCCTGAATCTGTCACAAATCAGCTCCAGTCAAATTCATTACAAATCTACATTGTTTTATTGTTTTCGTTGCGTTACCTCGACTCTGGAGGGGTTTTGTTCCGTTGCACATCGAGTTTATCTCGCTCAGAGCGTTTGGAAAAGACTTTCGATGGCAGGGCCAATGGATTTGACTCAACTATTCACTCCAGCTTTGATTTCAAGATAAGAGTATTCAAAGAGCATGACATTTTGGCAGGATATCTAGACAGTAGAGATTAGACTTTAGATGTGAGAGAAATTTGACTTTATCTATTAGGTTTCCTTTGAAAAGGTTCACCACGTTATTCTGCGCAAACCACAGGGGTTTTTGAATGTTTACGTTGACAATATATATATAGTTTTAACGTAGAATTTGAATGACGTGTAAAGCAATTCTATGCAATTAATTAATAGTTGTTTATTGTTAAAGAAACAATTCCATTAAGATATGTTGCATAGAGTTATTTTCATGGAAATTAAGTGTGTGTGTGTTTGGGGGGGGGGTCTTGTCTTCCAGTACAAATATCCAAACATCCTTTAAACAAGAAAACATTGACTTGAAGCAGAAAGTCTTGTTTTAAAACTAATCTAACAACATGTTGTGGCGTTTATGCTTAAAACAAGAGAACAAAAAATTAATTGTCAAATTTTTTTGTTATATGCATAAACATGAATACAATTTCTCTGAAACTGAAATACAAACATTTAAATGAGATAGAGATATATATATATATTTATTTTTTTTTGGCTATTATTTACACTCACCTGAAGGATTATTAGGAACACCTGTTCAATTTCTCATTAATGCAATTATCTAATCAACCAATCACATGGCAGTTGCTTCAATGCATTTAGGGGTGTGGTCCTGGTCAAGACAATCTCTTGAACTCCAAACTGAATGTCAGAATGGGAAAGAAAGGTGATTTAAGCAATTTTGAGCGTGGCATGGTTGTTGGTGCCAGACGGGCCGGTCTGAGTATTTCACAATCTGCTCAGTTACTGGGATTTTCACGCACAACCATTTCTAGGGTTTACAAAGAATGGTGTGAAAAGGGAAAAACATCCAGTATGCGGCAGTCCTGTGGGCTGAAAATGCCTTGTTGATGCTAGAGGTCAGAGGAGAATGGGCCGACTGATTCAAGCTGATAGAAGAGCAACTTTGCCTGAAATAACCACTCGCTACAACCGAGGTATGCAGCAAAGCATTTGTGAAGCCACAACATGCACAACCTTGAGGCGGATGGGCTACAACAGCAGAAGACCCCACCGGGTACCACTCATCTCCACTACAAATAGGAAAAAGAGGCTACAATTTGCAAGAGCTCACCAAAATTGGACAGTTGAAGACTGGAAAAATGTTGCCTGGTCTGATGAGTCTCGATTTCTGTTGAGACATTCAAATGGTAGAGTCAGAATTTGGCGTAAACAGAATGAGAACATGGATCCATCATGCCTTGTTACCACTGTGCAGGCTGGTAGTGGTGGTGTAATGGTGTGGGGATGTTTTCTTGGCACACTTTAGGCCCCTTAGTGCCAATTGGGCATCGTTTAAATGCCACGGCCTACCTGAGCATTGTTTCTGACCATGTCCATCCCTTTATGGCCACCATGTACCCATCCTCTGATGGCTACTTCCAGCAGGATAATGCACCATGTCACAAAGCTCGAATCATTTCAAATTGGTTTCTTGTACATGACAATGAGTTCACTGTACTAAAATGGCCCCCACAGTCACCAGATCTCAACCCAATAGAGCATCTTTGGGATGTGGTGGAACGGAGCTTCGTGCCCTGGATGTGCATCCCACAAATCTCCATCAACTGCAAGATGCTATCCTATCAATATGGGCCAACATTTCTAAAGAATGCTTTCAGCACCTTGTTGAATCAATGCCACATAGAATTAAGGCAGTTCTGAAGGCGAAAGGGGTCAAACACAGTATTAGTATGGTGTTCCTAATAATCCTTTAGGTGAGTGTGTATATATATATATATATATATATATATATATATATATATATATATATATATATATATATATATATATATATATATATATATATATATATATATATATATATATTTCTGATATATTTTACTGGAAAACAAGACAAAAATTATAATATATATATATATATTTCTGATCATTTTTGTCTTGTTTTCCAGTAAAGAAATATTCAAACATCCTTTAAACAAGAAAACAATTGAAGCAGAATGACATAAGATATTAAGTCTTGTTTTCAAACTAATCTAACAAAATTTAGTGGCATTTATGCTTAAAACAAAAACAAAAAATAATTGTCAATAGTGTAAGAATGACCTTTTTAAAAATAAACAGATTATTTTTGTACCACATTGGCAAATATTTTTTAAAAAGCAGAAACATTAATAAAGTTTGTAAAATTTCTCTGAAAACACAATTGTTATTTTTATTTTTGTATATATTTTATTTAATAACATTTAGATATATTTACTGTGAAAGAAGACAAAAATAAAAATAATTTAAATTGTTTTAAGTGTACGATTTTTCATTCTTATGAAAGTAATTAAATAAATAGCACAAAAAATATGTAATAATAATAATAATAATAAATACGGTACGAAAAACTTTTTAAATTAAAAAAAATTAAAGTTAGTAATTTACTGACATATGGCACATATTGTTTTCTTGTTTTAAGCGTAAACCTCAATACATTTAGTTAGATTTCTGTGTTTTAGTATTTTAGCCAATACTTAATGTAATTTTGCTTCTCAAAGTTGATGTATTTTTAAAGGATGTTCAAACAAAATATTGACTAAGAACAAAATTATTTGCGGTGTATCAGCAAAGCAGAATAAACATAGACAAATGCTAATGTTCTCACACGCTGAGAAACAAACACAGACTTGATAGTTTCTCGTGAAAGTTGCGTTTATACTGTGGGAAAACATGTAGGCACCTTAAAGACAGGTGTTCAGGTAATTATAATCCAGAATTACAATATAAACCCTCTCTTCTTCTTCTTTTCTTCCTCCCACAACATCTGTCAACATTTTCATTCTCTGTTTACAGCCCACGTTAATTACATCACCCACTTTTGTACTGTAAAGCCTATATATCTCTCTCTCTTCTACAGTTTTTCTGTCCATCCTCTGTGTTTGTCTCTTTGATGTATTACCTAGATAAATTACCTTTCTGCTGGAACAAATGCATCTGTAATGTTAATTCAAGCAGCGTTAAAATAAAAGTAAAATCTGTTGAATTGAGAGAGTTTTTATGTAATAGAATATTTTTGGACTATTGTAACGGATTCCTTGATCTGTGCCGAAACGATTCAAGGACTAAATCTTTAAGTTTGACTTTGAGAAGTTTAGTTAATATTATAAATGCACAAAAAACATTGTTTCTTCAGTTTTTGCTTAACATGTGGCATGATACAGTAGAGAAAATACAAAAAGAAAATCATAATTATGGTTGTCATACATTATTAACTGTATAATGAATAATTATCACACAATTATTAGATTTTCACTTCCACTTTTAGTAGTTGATTAGGATTAGCACAATCATAACTTCTTTAATAGCTTTTTTGTGATACAGGTAATGGGTGCTAAATGAAGTGTCATGACGTCCAAAAGGTGACAAATTCAAATTAACTAGATATGCAACAAAATACTTTCTCAGCACAGGCGTTCCATAGTTTAAGCTTGTTAGCGCCTTCATCAAGTTGCTTTATTCCGCTGTGTATCATGTATGCTCACCTATGATACATCCTGTAAAACTATCACCTCTGTATCAATGTGAATGTCACAACGCTGTTGTCATTATGCTCTTTCTTCTGCTGTATGACACACATCTGATCAAGAGAAATTGCTGCAAGTACCTAACAAAGTTTACAACCATGAGCAACCAGACCTGTACAGTATTTAGCAGTATTTACATATCATACAGAGATTAGGTCATTTTCATATATAATTCTTAAAGGTACAGTAGCAGGGTTATTCTTAGAGAGGGTTGAAAATGGTCATGAAAAGGTCAATTAAGACTGTTATTTCAACACAGTGTAAGATAAAGGAGGTTTATTTATTCATTCTTAAAATGTTATGAAATGTGTAGTGTAAAAAGATGGGTAATAGGGTTGCAGATTTAGCAAAATAAGCTATTGCTCAATAGGTGTGAACTAGTTCAGGAAAATGTGTTTTTTGTTTTTTGGTAAGCTACAAGGGAGACAAGACAAAGTGTATTTATATAGTACATTTCATACATAATGGCAATTCAAAGTGCTTTACATTAACACGAAAATAATACAAGATACGTCAAAAAAACAAATAACAATTTATAACATTAAGAATAAAAAGTAATAATAAAGAAAAAGAAAAAAATTGAATGATTAAACAAATAAGAAAAAGAATATTAAATTGTTAACACCATCCATAACTGTTGTTAACCTTCCCTGATCAAACAGAGGATAACCAAAAACTGTTTACACACACTTCGATTGTTGTTAACCTTCCCTGATCAAACAGAGGATAACCAAAAACTGTTTACACACACTTCGATTGTTGTTAACCTTCCCTGGTCAAACAGAGGATAACCAAAAACTGTTTACACACACTTCGATTGTTGTTAACCTTCCCTGATCAAACAGAGGATATCGTCTCAGTTACTGACGTAACCTCCGTTCCCTGATGGAGGGAACAGGATGTTGTGTCGAAGAGTTAACACTAGAGGTCGCTCCTGCAGAGCCCAGACATCTCTGATCTTGAGAAAAGGCCAATGGAAATTGGCGTGTGGAATTTGCATGACACTCCCCCGGACATACGGGTATAAAAGGGAGTGACGCTGCAAACACACATCAGGTATCGCACTGAAGAGCTGTGCCAAAGACCCGGCCATTTCAGCCCGGCGGTTGGTTCAGTGTTGTGGCAGGAGGGATACAAGTCTTGTTCCCTCCATCAGGGATTCCTGAGAATGAGAAGACTGCTTTTTTCTTAGAATGTGGGTACCGCGGCCCTTGGGGCATGCGGTGAGGTAAGAAAAGGAAATAAAGAACCTCCACCAGGGGAAGGAGTGGTGCTCATACCAGCTCCTGTGCAGCGGGTATCCTACTTCCTGGACTGCCCGTCTCAAGGAACGCTTTGAAGCTTTTCTTGGGTTCTTGGCGACCGGCTATGAGACGGGTGGCGTCTGCTTTCTGCGGGTGGCTCGACGCCGGGGCCAGCCTACTGGGGCGGGCTGTGGCGGAGCCAGTGTTGTTGCCACAGGGGGATGCCCTTGCCAACAAACAGACGGGGGTGCGAGACATTGCGTCGCGCCGGGGCAGGATGTGTTGAATGGTCCCCGTCTAGTTCGACCAAGTTGGGCCAAAGGTGGCGCTCCTGGACCACTAAGGTGGACATCGCCTGCCTGAGAGACCGCGCCATGACCATCATCGCTCGGAGGGCGAGACCAGTCACTGAGCGCAGCTCCTGCATAAATCTCTGGTCAGAACTACCCTCATGCAGTTCTTTGAGCGCCATGGCTTGGTGCACTTGCACTATCCAGTAGCACTGTAGGCTCAGTCGTGAGTGACGACGTAAACCCATGGGCCCTGGATGGGAGACTCAGCCGGCTCTGCGAGGTAGCGGCGTTCTGCGGGAACAAGTGCACCGCGATCACCTTACCAACCTGGGGAGCTGCCGAGCACCCCCTGACAGCCCCACCATCGAGGGTAGTGAGAGAGGACGAGCCCTCAAACCGGGATTGCGTGAGCTCAACATGCACTTCTGGGAACAAAAGTACGGGGGCGGGGTGCGGCCGTAAGCGGCGCTCGGAGCCCCGGGACAGATCACCGGGCCACGAGGGTTCAGGGGGTAGAGGAGGATTCCCCTCTATCCCAATGGTCGCAGCTGCCGGGCAAGCATGGTCGTTAGCTGTGCATGGCAACAGACTAAACCAACCCACTCTCCGATGCTGTAATCGAAAGCTCATCCACTTCGTGAGCAGCGAACACGACTGCAAACTCGCCCTGAGACATGACGGCAGTCACATCGCAAACTCGCTGGGGAAAATGAGCGTGCTGGGCAATGGGAGATCCGTGGGGGGTTTCCCGGTGGAGAAGCTCCCATTGAAATCCCCAAATCGCCCCCTGTTCTTGGGTAGAAGGACCGAGTCAGGGAGCCGCTGGAGTGGCTTTACCCCTTACGAGAGAAATCCGTGACCGCAACGTTGCCAGAATCATGCCCTCGCAGTGAGAGCATGATCCATCCACAAGCGCTGTCCCTGCGTGGGCACTGCCCAACACGAGAGGCAGCGATAGTGGCCATGGGAAGCGGAGAGGTAACGATCGCAACCAGGAAACATACACAAACGAAAAAGGCATCTTGAAAAATACGTTTTTCGTTTGCCCCACTCTTTTAGAGGAAATGTATATATTATATATATATATATATATAATGTATGTATACGTAGGTAGAAATATATATATATATAAACAAAGTTGTTCACTCCGTAGTTTTCTGCTGCTGAAGCGCCCAGGGGTATTTGCTCAGCACATCCGTGGTGTGCGAAGGTGAGGACCGCTGGAATGCGCCGTAGATCCAACAGTGTAAAGAGATGAATGGAGGCAGCAGAGTAATTCAGCTCTGTGAACTTGCTCGCTCGGTTCCAAAGAAGATATCTGATGTGTGTCACTCCTTTTATACCCGTATGTCCGGGGGAGTGGCATGCAAATTCCACACGGCAATTTCATTGGCCTTTTCTCAAGATCAGAGATGTCTGGGCTCCGCAGGAGCGACCCCTAGGGGGGCAGATAGGGAACCAAAAATTGTTTACACACACCTTGATTGTTGTTAACCTTCCCTTATCAAACAGAGGATAACAAATTGTTTACACACTCTTCGATTGTTGTTAGCCTTCCCTGATCAAACAGAGGATAACCAAACATTGTTTACACACACTTTAAGAAAAAGTTTTGTAAAAATCTAATAAAAATAATAAAATAGAATAATTAAAATGAAAGACAAAGGGAAAATGATTCAGTGAAATCAATAAGTGCAGCTCAACGCTCAGTCAGAATGCACAGCTAAATGGATGCGTTTCAGTCTGGATTAAAATGTGGCTACTGTTGGGGCACATCTAACCTCTTCTAGAAGCTAAACGCTGTCTCGCCTTGTTTTGAGTGAAAACCTCTGTATTTATAACTGATCCTAATGATCGGAGTTGTCTCTTAGGTTTATTTTCAACAAGCATATCTGAAATATATTTACGTCCTAGGCTATTGAGCAATTTATAAACGAGTAATAGTACTTTAAAATCTATACTAAATGTAACTGGAAGCCAGTGTAAAGACCTGAGGACTGGAGTAATATGCTCAGATATTTTGTTTCGGGTGAGAATCCTGGCAGTGGCATTCTGAATGAGCTGCCGGTGTCCAATGGCCTTTTGCGAAGGCTGGTGAGGAGTCCATTGCAGTAGTCTACCCTACTGGTGATGAATGCATGAACAAGTTTCTCCAAGTCTTGACTGCATACAAAACATCTAATTCTGGCTATATATTTTTAGATGATAGTAGACTGATTTAGTTATTGCATATGTGACTACTGAAACTAAAGGTATGACTCCAAAATGACATCTACATTCCTTACTTGATTTTTTGTCTTGGAGTCAAGGTATGTATTCACCTTTTGGAATTTCACCTTTGTTGCCAAATACTATGACCTCTGTCTTGTCATTGTTTAACTGAAGGAAGTTTTGGCACATCCAACAGTTAATTTCATCAATGCACTTGCACAGAGTGTCTATGGGGCTATAGTTATTTGGTGATAGGGATAGATAGATCATAAGTTGGCCTAGTGGGAGCATATACAGTTTGGACAGGAACAGTGCAAGAATTGAGCCTTGTGGGACTCTGCACATCATGGATGTCCACTAAGATTCATAGTTGTCTATGCGCCTTTGACACCAATGTGTACCCTATTCATACAAAGGGCAATAAGTGGACTGCAGTAATTAAGGGAAATCAATAAAATGCTGTAAAATGTTATGCACTAGAATATATGCCCTTTTAATAGAATACCACCTGATGCTATTACTCACAGTAATGTATTACACAATAATTTTGCTATGCTGATGGCCTTCAAAAACAATCTCTTGCCTGTTCTGCATGTATGTCTTTGCATGGATTTTGAACTGTATTGCCTAGAAACAAAATTAATTTTCCTCTGATTTCTTGGCTTATGAAAGTTTAACATGGGTACAGTTTCCATATAAACAAATATTTTTATCAAAGAATAAACCTTGTTTATTTTCAACAAATTTTAGAAATGAACACTGAGAAAATAAAGAAAAAATGCAAATACAATAAATAGCTTAAAAAACATCAGTACTGTTTGTTTAGTATCAGTCAGTTGCTAACCATTAAAATAAAGAATAAATTAAAATAAATAGGTCAATAACCATCCACCTGATGCTATTACTGTTTAGGATCAGTCAAATGCTGACTATATTAGTACTGCCAGTCAATTATTGCCAGGTTATAAAGCAAGAAGCATTTACACCTACCGAGACAAGACATAAACAGCAGCAGTGGTGTTACACCATATTCTGTTATACAAGTTCAGGGGAAACTTTCAATGGTGGAAAACCAGGCTTTTAAATATTACATTTTATAAATGCTACGACTGGAATTGTTTGGTTGAAGGGGATACAAACTGTGAATCCTGAACAAAACAGTTTGATGAATGCATGTTTGCACATTAGCTTCCACTCAGCTGACAAACAATGAAAGTAGCTACGTGGTTAGCTAGTTAGCTATAAGCTCATTGACACGGAGAGTAAAAGATGGACCAGCATTGCGTTTCACCAACTAGGTAACAGCGTAGCATGAAATCAACCCTCAACAGACACACTCCACCACCGCACTGTTGCCTACTGAGCTGCAAAAAGATGCTCTGATGTTTACCTTTCAATCTGCTACATTACTGACTGCACTGACAAACTATAGCTGACAAACAGCAAACAGACATGAGTGACATGGTTGTCAGGGATAGTATTAACATTATATTAGTTATATTGAAAAGGGAAAATGATGGGTTATTGTTTATTAACTTTCCAGTATGTATTTCACAAACTAGTTAGCAACTTACCGAGAAGACACCACTCAACTCTGCACTGCTTAACTTCACCCTGTCTGCAGAACCATCATCAGCTCAGGGTCAGCTCTGTAAACAATGGAGTCTGAGCGTGCTCTGCTGGACAAACTGTGTAATGACACCAATTCTAAAGCATTGTTTTCTGCATTATAGGTTCGTAAACATTTAAGCTGTTACGATATATCGGTGAAAGGCTAATATTGGCGATAATATCAGCCGACCAATATTAGTCAGGCACTAATCTAGGCAACAAGTTATTTGAAGCTTTTTTTATAAACCCAACCATTCTCATATAATGCTTAATCAAATTTAATGGCAGTTTGGCAAAGAGTTAATGAATCTAAAGTATGTCTTGGCAAAACTTTAGCGTATTGTCACAAAACTTAGAGTATATCATAGCCATCATGTCCTGAGGGTACCTGATCAGTCCCACCTAGTGATCAAGAGATATGAAGAAAATAAATAGTTTTGCTTTTAAGTTCTAAATAGACTGACCTAAAGTTATGAGACTTGACTCTTTAGATTCCTTGTGTTATGTAATTGAACCTACTTCTTCAAACTGCGCCTAGGCTGTACGTCTGATTTGGATGAAATTTGGCTGAGTCATCTATGGATAATCACGACAAAAAGTTATTAAAACGTTTTTCAATAGACCAAACAGTTCTTAAAGCATCAACTAAGTAAATGGCAATACAACAAAAAGGATCTGAGGATATATCCCAGCAATGCTGTGGTGTATTGAAATGAAACTTTCTATGTGTAAATTTCCTCACATCCTGAGAGAACCATATAAATTTGTTGACAGCGTCATCAAAAATTATAATGAATTGTATTGTAATGTGATCAATTAAACTTATGTCAAATTAATACATTTTGTTATTTTATGTGAAATAACTTCAAAACCACTAAATAAACCCATACTCAATAAGGAAAACACCAGACTAAAATGTATAAAGAAACAGCTATCAAATGAATTAGCATTCAGCTTAGTATTATTCAGTCTCTTACACCACATCAGTGATAAAGAGTTCAATAATGAGATATGTTATCAACAGCATGAAAGTTCAAAGAATGAAAGAGTCTTATCTGTAATTTTCCAGTACTGAGAAAAATGTCTGTGAAATAATTTTTCCGTGAGTATGTCCATAATCCTTCCAAATGAGAACAAATTTATCTGTGCAGTTAATAAATCATAAGGTTCATACCTTTTATAATCCCATTGAGAATTAAATCCGAACTGGATCCACAAAGGCGATGCGTTTCGTCCATGAGTTACTCAAAGCTTCACGGATCACAAACAGTTACAAAGGAAATATCCGCTAAGGCAGAAGTGGTCTCTGTAAATGAAAAGCATTTTCCATCAAGGAACAAGAAGTCCTTTTAAGATTGGTCTTGAAACCATAAGTTTCCCAACCATGAATCTATCTTGTTGAACTGGGCAGGTAAGCCATACTTCCTACCTTCCAACACAAACTAACTTGTTATACTACTCACCTACAATTATCCCAGATGTTAAAGCACTCTTGCGCCCCTTCATGGTGAGTAGTAGAACTACTCCCTGAGAAAAACTTGTGAACAGGCTTGTGACTGTTACCAAGCAGTATGTATGGAAAACCTGAACACAACCAACCATCTGTCTCACTGGCAATGTTGGTTTTCCATGTAGGATGCTGTCATTAAGATTTGTCTGCGGGTGATATGCTGTAGTTAATTTTTGTACTACGCCTCACTTTTTGCATACAAGGCTAAGAAGGTGAGAGGTAAACTGAGCCCCAAGATCTGATACCAGATAGGCCGGAGGTCCCCTTCTACTGACGATCTCTTCCACTAGTATCCAAGTTATCTGTGGTGGTTTGCCTTGTCTTAATGGAAATGGCTCTACCCACTTTGAACAATAGTCAACAATGACAAGGAGTTGTTCGTTTTGCTTTGTGCTTCTTGGAGGTCCCATTAGATCTATACCTAGCATGTAACATGGCTCGAATACTGGAGTAGACTGCAAATGGCTGGATCATTTAGAGAGTGAAGGTTTGTATATTTGACAGGTGTGACATTCTTTAGAGTCCTTCCATACATCAGCTCTTATGTTAGGCCAATAGTCTATCTCCAACAGCCTAAATTTTAAGCCTTCCAAGATGTCTGCTTAAAGGGTTTCATGGGATACCGTAAAAACTCATCACGAAGATTTGCAGGATTGAGAACTGTAATTTCTGTCCCACCTGACCATTGGGTACACTGCAGAACAGAAATGTATGTACCATAATATAGTGCACTCGTTAAGGGTCATGATCTGAACTCTTGAATCTCTGGGTCATTCTGCTGTGCTGAGGCAACGTGAGTGATGTCTACTGGTAAGTTGGCTGGAAATACTGTGAATTTTGTGGTTTTGACAACCGCGAGTAGGCTGGCTGAAGTGATATGTTCATGTGATTTGGATAATAAGTTTGGTACAACATTGCACTGTCCCTTTCGATATCTGATGGTGAAATCAAATCCCTGCAAACATACGGTCCAGCGTGTAAGGCCTGAAGATAGTTTGGGGTGTGGAAATACCCATGTAAGTGCTGCATGATCTGTGACCACTTCAAATGGTCTCCCCTCGAAGGTAAGCTCTCCACTTCTCCACGGCCCACACTACAGCTAAACACTCCTTCTCTGCCAGAGAGTACGCTTTCTCCGCTCCCCGCAGCTGTCTAGAATCATACGTAATCACACGATCACCACCATCTGAGGCTTGTGTCAGCACTGCTTCCAGTCCAGTCTTACTTGTGTCAGTTTGTACACAGAAAGGCTCACTGAAATCTGGTGGAACTAAAACTGACACTTGAGTTAAGTTCTGCTTAATATAGTCGGAAGTATTTTGGCATTCTACTGTCCAAGTCCAACTGGCTTTCTTTTGTTTTAGGGCATGTAATGGTGCTGCTTTCTCTGAAAAAGAAGAGGTGATGTCCAAGGAGAGACAGATGGACAAATTAGTTTTTTGGCTAGCAGCTCTTTGATTTCTGAGTAAGTGAATTGTTGTTTGTCAATAGATACTTTGTATGATCCTTTTCTGGCTGGTACCTCGTCTGTTGTTATGATGCGATGTTTCACCAAGTTGGACTGTCCAATTTCCTGTGAACAAACTGTTGGCCATTCCAGCGTCAGATTTTCCAGTATTACCTTGAACCATTGAGTGGTTTCATCTTTCTGGGTGAATTGATGTATGATCTGAAGAGCTACATCGGATACCGAATGTGCAGGCATGGCAAGATAGACGTGCACTGTTGATGTGGAATCATGTGTTAGAAATGGAAAACTGTTGCCTCCATCAGCATTATCTGTGGAAGGCAAACTGTACTGAGCTTTTCTGAAATCTAGTATGATTCCTGAGGTAAGCATGAAATCCAAACCTAGGAGATAGGTACAGTTAAATCAACATCCTTCAAAATATACAGTGTCAGTCAATTTTTTGACCTTGAACCTCACACTGCCATTTCACCTTTCCTATGGCTGTTTGTTTCGGTCCATTTGCTAACTTGAATGTTTGACCCTTACTTGGATGACACTGTTCCTGTTTACTCAACTGTTTCCAGCAGGATTATTGTATGAGAGACAACGTGCTGCTAAGTGTCAATCATTCCTGTGAAATATCGGTTGCGTATAATGATAGGGACGGTGACCAATTTGAAATCAGTTTGCACAGGATTTTTCACAGATTGTACCACTCTAGTGTTGTCAAGTGGAGTTCACGGGAGGATTGAGGTTCCTTTGTTCTTCCTTATTGACTTGACTCCAATATTTCTTAACTTCGTCAAAGTCCCTCTCTATTTGAGTACTTATTCTCACTAACTCCTCTACACCTCTTACCGTGCCTCTTAGCAAACTGGCTAAGCATGGATTGCAGTTTCTGAGAATAGCTTGTACAACTTGTTTTTCTGTCATCTCTTTTCTCCATCTCTAACATAAGGCTTGATAATGGAATGCAAAATCTCTAATGCTCTCCTTTGTGCCTTGTTTTCGTTCAAGTAGCTTTCTTGAGGCTACATCCTCATAATCTTCACTGAGAAATTAACGTAAGAAAATGTATTTGAATTGTCTCCAATTATGCACTTTGCTAATGTCCTCTTTTCTGCCTGCCACCAGTCTTTTAGCAGTTCATTTTAGTACAGAGGTAAGCAAAGCCATGATCTCATATTCACATAGCACAAACAGCAAAGTTCTATGAACATGATTGGGTCTTCATTTCGACTGTTACTTAAATGGGGAAAGTCGAGTTTCACAGGTGGGTTATATGGCACAGTGGTGGATCTTTCTGGAACCGGTAAGTGACTTCGCTGAACACTGTAATTTTGGTCTTTGGGCTTGGAAACAGGAGTAGGTACATTAGAGCTTGGGTATGGTTGGATTGGAGTAGATATCAATGGAGCAAGAGATTTGAGTGTGTTCGATTTGAACATCATGCCTTTTTAAGCAATCAATCATAGATTGACATAAATCTTGGACAGTAAGCTCTAATTTTTTCTCCACTCTGTCACAGTCACGCTCAATACAGTACAATAATCATTCTTCAATGGCTTGGCATTTATTCTGGAACTCGTTGTGGAAAACACATTCACTAACCTTCTTGGTACATTCTTCCAAACGACATAAATTTCTCCTTCAGTTGTTCTATCAATGTTGTCACAGTGTCAAGTGGTTCGTGACATGGCTCTCCTTCGATTGCCGGTTGTGGAGGTGGTGGAAAAATGTGATGCCTTCATTTTCTTCCTCCAAATCTATATAAATAAATCACTGAAAGTGATATATATATATATATATATATATATATATATATATATATATATATAAATCATAATCAGTGTACTCCAATCATGTTGGTGTGGTTGGCCTTGTAATTGCCACTTCCAGATATATTTCTAACTATTTAAATGCCTGTGTGACTAATATACAGTATATGTACAAATGAAATTCAACACACTAATAAAACATCATTTCTGGGCTGCTGGTGATGAGGTGTTGTGTATGGGATGTTTTCTCCCTCTCTCTCTCTTAAGAGGAAGCTGATCACTGGCTGGTCAATCACTTAATCACTAGAGCTTCCTCACAATCCCTATTGACTCAATGGGCTCAAGATTCAAGGTGCCACTCAGTGATGCTCACGCATCGACCCATCCACAGACATATACACTGATCAGCCAAAAATCCACCTGCCTAATATTGTGTAGGTCCCCATCGTGCCACCTAAATAGCATTCTGAGATGATAATCTTCTCTCCACAATTGTACAGAGCGGTTATCTGAGATACCGTAGACTTAGTCAGTTTGAACCAGTCTGTCCATTCTCTGTTGACCTCTCTGATCAACAAGACATTTCCATCCACAGAACTGGCGCTCACTGGATGTTTTTTGTTTTTGGCACCATTCTGAGTAAATTCTAGAGACTGTTGTGTGTGAAAATCCCAGGAGATCAGCAGTTACAGAAATACTCAAACCAGCCCATCTGGCACAATTGTGTTAATGCCCATTGATTGAAAAGTAGCATTTCAAAAGGGCTTTTTTTATATTATAATTTTGGGACTTTTGCCATCATTTCATCTTGCAGACTTCCAAACTTCCCTATTGAACCCGAGTGGTTGCTGTTTGTAATGCCTGATCAAAAATGCAGTTGATCCGGTCAATAATTAAACAGTATGTCAATGCAGATAATATGGTATAATGTAATATATTTCATATAGTTTAATCTAGATATGGTGAGATATAATTATTATAGTTGTGATTCCTGAAATAATAATATAAAAATATACTCAAATTGACATTTTAACTTTGACTACATTTACATGCACAAGAAAATGATCTGATTCATATCGGAATATGCTCGTATTATGTATGTGTCATGTAAACACATTGGTCGAGTTCAAAATGGCATACTACTATACTACTATTACTATTTCTGCCATATACAGATATGGCACCAGTAGTAAGAGTAGTTTGAGTAGTATGCCATTACGGACTTAGCGTCTGACTCAGTTGGGTATGCTAGTTTAGGATGCTAATCAGTTAGCATGCAAACCATAAGATAAATGAAAAGACAACTATTGTATTTTATGTACAACTAAGGTGTTCTGGGTTGTTGCCATAGGTATTCTTGGTGGTTGCTAAGGTGTAGCGGATATTTACTAGGGCATTACTACGGTGTTATTGATGGTTGCCAAGGTGTTCGTAGTTGTTTCTGAGGTTTTCTGGGTGGTTGCTAAAGTGTTCTGGATGGTTACTAGGGTGTTGCTAAGGTGTTCTGTGTGTTCCGCGATTTTTTAGGTGGTTGCTAAGGTGTTCCTAAATTGTTCATATTAAGTCATTTTGAGAAGCAAAATGTATGTGGATAACATAGCTCAAATCATTTGGTTTTGGTAGAATTTAAATTTAAAAAAATCATTTGTTCATTTTGAGAATTTTGAACGCAGAGTTTGAGACATTGATGAGATCTCTTCTGAAACTCTAGAGGTCAACTACAGCAGACGTGACCATTTGCTCTCCATTAAGTCTCATTGCTGTCTTGGAGAAACAACTGAGATAATGAACAGATCTCATTTGGGATATTTCTTTCCCATCAAAAGGGCTGAATTTGCCCAACCATGAGATGGGTAGTTTGTATACAGTGCTGGACTTTAAGATGGACTTACATTAACATACCAGTATTGAGCAGATGTTAGGATTTTACTGCACACAGTTCAGTACTTGTGAGTTTTTGCATCTGTTCAGTCTTAGCACCATTTATTTGTGCACATTAGTGTGTTTACAAGTCCAAAACCTTGTAACCATGGATAGTATGCAGTATACAGTAATCCACACAGATAGGCCACGGAGAGTTCCAGAAGTCCCCGGAGAGACCAGATGGTGAACCACTCTCCACTCCCCAACCAACACAAATCTTTAACCAGAAGTGTTTATCTTATGAAACATTTCCATTTATAAATATTTGAGAAAGACTGAACCCCACACATTTACCTCTCCCTGCTTGTCTTGTTAAAAGGTCATGCTGACAAAAGCGTTATTGTTTTTTTTCTATACTGTGGCATTTGAAAAATCCAATTGAAAGATTACAGTATCTTATTAGTTCTACTTCAGTGGTAACTTTATTGCAGGATGTATGTTTACTCTTAAAGCACTTTTGGTTAGTTCTTAAAAGAAGTTCGCCCAAAAATGACAAATTATGCAATAATTAAAAAATCGGATTCCGCTTATACCATGGTTACCACATTTAGGGCCCTGTGATTTTCAAGATGCGGCAAACACTCATGGAATCACTGAATACAGTTATAAAAATGGCGAAATGATACGAATTTGACATATTAAGGATGAAAATCTAAGTTTTAATGCACTTTTAATCAAATTAAAATTGCAATATATCCTAGTGTTATTATTAAACTGTAAAAGGCAGTGATTTATGTGCATGTGCTGCTCACTTCAAAATTAGTGTGTGAAATAGAGCACTATGAAGTGTGCAGCACATGCAGACTATATACTTATTTAATCAAATTGTAGCTTTTGGGGTTCATTAATAACACTGGGCCATGTTGCGAATTTCTTATCTGGAGGTGGGTATCTGTCATCAAAAGCACATAGAATTCTGAAAATAAATAAATAAATACAAATACAATAATTACAATATACATCATGACCTCTCGTGTGTTTTTGTATAAATATAACACCTGTTAGGCACATAAAATATCCTGGAAATGTCCTTGAATTTTGTGCCTTGAAATGAGTGGGAACCCTGTTATAACTGATTCTAGGTCAATCATTAAATAAACTTATTTCTACAGACTTGCATAGAATTTTTAAGAAAAATATAACATAGATCATAGATAGATATTTGAGTTATGATCCCAAAACTTGACATTTCAAGTAATGTTTTAGACAACTGAGACAAAAAGATTTTATAAGAATTTCCATACAATGGTAGTTCATAGTGACCAGGGGCTGTCAAGTTCCAAAAATGACAAAACATTATACAGTAAAATCAAAATGGAGTGATCCATATGACTTTTGCACTGTTTTCAGAGTCTTCCGAAGTCACACAAGTCGCTTTGACTACTTTAATGGTGCATTTTAGGAGAACTATCCCTTTAACCATTTTTTTTGTGTGTGCGCATATGGTTCCAACAGCAAAGACGTCCCGTTCCATCCTCATCCATGTTGAATGAGATGAACGGCGAAACAAGCTTCAGTCTGATGACAAGGATGCATTAATTAAACATCACACGGCCAGCGCACCAAAGCTCATTTCATGCCACATTCTTGCATAGGCCAAATTTGTAAATGAAGGCATTGTGGTCTCTCTCACGAAGCTTAGTCCTAAGTGGACCTGTCACCATGCTGACATCTGTAACGATGTCTCACATACGCACATTTGAAGCAAGAAATTTGTTTTCCTGAACGGCTATGATTGGAGTGCTGTTTTGATTTCATGCTTGATAAAACTGAAATGTACAAGTTGTGGATAAAATAACAGACACGCCACTTGAAAATGAGTTTAACTTCAGAGTTCCTAAATCACAGTTGTAAACACTCTAGTAATTTACATTTGGGTGACTTCCAATTAGCGGTACGTTCCAGCTATGAAGAGTTTGTAGCACCTTTTTGCTTGAAAACTTTTGGGAATGGTCGAACAGTTCCAGATAGGTCAAATAGTTGGTATCAAAATGGTCAAATAAAGTGTCTACGAAACTTTACAATACATAACGGGCTCATCAAAAAATCTTTACTCTTCAATTGTGAGGTCAGAAATGTCGGGATACCATTTGGAGACTGTCTGCATTTGGGGTCAATACATAAAGAGCTAAATATATATTGAAAAGTCCATGAAACCTGGACAATTAAATTGTTAGTTCACCCAAAAATGAAAAATAAGCTAAACATTTATTTCAAAGGAGTCATGTCAGGAATCAAATGTCTAATATGTCAAATATTTAAAAGCATTTTTTGAAACCAAGCTGCAAAAAGCCTCATTCTCTACTTACGCCACTACCCTACGTCATAAAGGGTAGATTCTTTCGTGACAGCCTCTAAAATGAAAAAACATCAATGCCTACTTTTACATCAAGTGGAGTGGTGGTGGCGTAGTGAGCTAAAGCACTAAACAGTTATGCAGAAGGTTGTCGGTTCGATCCCCACAGTCACCACCATTGTGTCCTTGAGCAAGGCACTTAACTCCAGGTTGCTCTGGGGGGATTGTTCCTGTAATAAGTGCACTGTAAGTCATTTTGGATAAAAGCGTCTGCCAAATGCATAAATGTAAATGTACATCAATGCACCTTTGGCCCCGCCCACTGGTGCTTCAGTTCGTAAACTGAGAGAGAAGGTCAAACAAGGCCTACTGTGACCTAACTATTCCTGAACACCAAAGGGGACCCATCTGGACTATTTTAAATAATTTTTGTATTTAAACATGCACAGACAGACATATTTGACCGCTTGATACACATCTTGCACTGCTTTTCAAGTTACAACTCTGAAGAGGTAATTTGGCTGCTCTGCCTCTTACTGTTTGAGCACAAACGCATCATGGACACGTTCTTTCCCTAGGGAGGCGGCCCGGGGGCATCCTTACCAGATGCCCAAACCACCTCAACTGACTCCTTTCGACGCAAAGGAGCAGTGGCTCTACTCCAAGCTCCTCACGGATGACTGATCTCCTCACCCTATCTCTAAGGAAGAAGCCCGCCACCCTTCTGAGGAAGCCCATTTCAGCCGCTTGTACTCGCGACCTAGTTCTTACGGTCATGACCCAGTCTTCATGACCATAGGTGAGGGTAGGAACAAAAATTGACCGGTAGATCGAGAGCTTTGCCTTCCGGCTCAGCTCTCTTTTCGTGACAACGGTGCGATGGTGCCAGTGCATCTTTAATTTATAAATTATTTATTTATTTTTTGCTTCAAATTTTTGCAATGTTGTGATTCACCTTGGAACTGGTTGGTTTGGTTCATGTCATAGAACTCTTTTATGGAGGATTTTATGAAATCCCTATGAAAAATATTTCTGAAACCAAGATGGCTGGTTTTAGGCAGGCACTGCTGCACTCTGTTGCAGCGTATATCAGGTTGGGTCACCACTTGATGTCCAGTATACAATCTGGGTCCTGAAGGAGAACCCCTCATATCATCATATCACCTTTATGACAAAGATCCAGTTTGAAATATAATGACCTAATCAAGTTTTTCATTTTAAGGAATGCCACACTATCCTTCTACACACGGTTCAGAACTTGTATAAAGGCATTCCAAGGACTGAAGCTGTTTACAAGGCTGAAAGTGGTCTTATATTGTTCACTCCCGTCTTTTCACACTTTGGGCCGTTACGAAACATGCCTGTCATTGCATTCTTCTTTACTATACAGATCATCATGACCATGACCACAGCCCATGTCCCTACTCTTACATTGTTTAATAACAGTGGGACAAAGGAAGGTCTCTCTCTCTATCTTTATCTCAATTTCTCTCATCAAGCACAGGGTGTATGTGCATAACGAGGAGTGTATTTCATTGTGGTGTTCTCAAGTCAAGACATTTTTATTTGTATAGCGCTTTTCAAAACACACGTCGTTTCAAAGCAGCTTTACAGAAAATCATGCATTAACGGAAAATGAAACGGTAATATCTATAAGTCTTAAGAGTCATCATTGTGTAGTTTGATTAAATATGATTGTAAATTGTCATGTGTGTCAAAATAAATAATTAAATTAAAACTGTATTTAGAACCCCAGTGAGCAAGCCGAAGGCGGACTGATCTCCCTCTGATTTCAGCGACAGTAGATTCAAAGTTCTTCAGCTAAAATCAGTCAGTGCTTACTGAAATATGAATCACTGCCCCCAGTGGCCGAAGCTGGAAGTGGAATGTATGGGCACGTGTGAGCTTCAGTTTACGGGTGAAATGTCCACAGAGTGGCGCCAAAAGAGAGTTGTTAATGATGCGCTGTCAACAGGAATGCATATTTATTAACACCCTAACCCAACCCTGTACCTAAACCTAACTGTCAGTGCAGAAATAAAGCCAAATTAAAGGGAAAATGCAACCTCCGAATCACACTCATCCTTAAATATGTGAACGAGATTACAACTTGATTTCCACGGGACATGTTCACGTGTGGTCATGTTGCACAATTTCACTTGATGCTGTTTTCAAGCCTACATGCATTAAAAAAATCAACAACTAAAAACAAAATTAATACATTAAAACTAAATATAAATAATTTCTGAAGGAAAAATACATAAGTAAGCTAAATAAAAGCATATTGATTTATTGAATATATACACAGAGTAGATAGATGGATGGACGGACGGACAATGATGGAAGGATGGATGGTAGATGGATGGATGGACGATGGATGGATGGAAGAATGGATGGTAGATAGATAGATGGATGGATGGATGGATGGATGTATGGATGGACGATGGATGGAAGAATGGAATGTAGATAGATAGATGGATGGATGGATGGTAGATAGATGGATGGATGGATGGATGGATGGATGGATGGACAGATGGACGATGGATGGAAGAATGGATAGTAGATAGATAGATGGATGGATGGATGGTAGATAGATGGATGGATGGATGGATGGATGGACGGACGGACGGACGATGGATGGAAGGATAGATAGATAGATAGATAGATAGATAGATAGATAGATAGATAGATAGATAGATAGATGGATGGACAATGGATGGAAGGATGGATGGTAGATGGATGGATGGATGGATGGATGGATGGATGGATGGACGGACAGATGGATGGATGGACGATGGATGGAAGGATGGATGGTAGATGGATGGATGGATGGATGATAGATAGATAGATATTTATATTACAATTAATCATTTTAATTTAATGCTAAGGTGCTTTGAGTGAATTTTAGCAGATCATACTACGTTTTGGTTGGTTTCTAGGGCATTGCTGAATGGTTGCCATGAGGAATAAAGCGATACCCACCATATTTTCAGTCATCTTTGCATGTCTAGTACTAGAGTAGTAATAAAGTATCACTACAGTACTCTTAACTTCTCATTTCAACCTGAGGGAAATTCCTTGTACTGGCATTCATGGCCTAAAATGGTCAGAACTTGAGGGCATTGGATGGAGTTTGTATCATATGGAATTCATTTGATATCTGTACAGACTTCAAAGCGAGGGCTCTCCGGCCTGGCCTGTACCTGTCTCGTACCATAAATGGCCTCTCAAGGAATGTCATGAATCAAATTATATGCTTCTGAAAATTCCCTCTTGTAGGGCAGCACATGAAGAGGACTCGACTATTTATAACACCCACAGCCCTGGCAGCTATCAAAAACATGGCCACCTAGATTTTCGCTTTACAAGCACTTTTAAAAACAGCCCTGAAACTAAGCATACATGAACACCAAACTGCCAGGAGCTGTTCCAATGTTGTGGTAGTAATATATCATAGGGATTGTAACTATTAGAGTAGGGCAGTATGGCGGTATGTACCATGCAACGGTAGAAATGCGTCAATGAGAGCGATTTTTCTGCACTGAAAAAAAAACCCCATTAAGAGTAAGATTTTTGCACACAGTTTTTCTAAGTAAATTTGAATGGTATACAAATATTTATATTTATAAAAATAATTAAATAAATGTATCATAAAAATATTAATATGGTATAAAATGTATTATTTAGACAACATCACCTTGCATTAAGTCAATGGGGTCACAATATGGAGCTGCACACACAATCCACATCACTTGGTGCAAAAAGCACGATGACGTTACAATTGACAGATTATTTTATTGATTGTGAACAGATCATTTTGAGTAAAGAATGAAGTTTAGACTTCACAAAAAAAGTTAGCAAACGTAACAACAAAATCAACAATAAAAATGGTGTAAATAAACATGCAAACAGTGAAACCATGCAAGCTCATTAATTATTCAAGCCCAGTGCATGCTGGGAACAACAGTACAATTTACTTACTTTATTTACCAGAGACATTTACTCAAATAAGCAAAAATTATATGACAAGCTTTTTTACTTAAGTATTCATACATGATGACACATTGTAAAAATAACAAATAATCATAAATTATAATTTTCTTATAAGCTAATGCTTTTATTTTTGCATGTTTGAATTAACCTTTTAAGCTCGGATGGGCCAGCGAGATAAAAAATATAATCAAACTAGTAATAGCTGCAGTCTTGACCAACACAAAATAGCTATCGTTTGAAATCTAAGAAGCTCTGCTTTAGAATAGTCTCAGTAAAATAGTTTTACTATCAGATAAAAGAAATAGGGATTAATAGCTAAATGTATATTTCTTTGAAAATTATGTTGGTTTTGCTTATATGACACATTTTAAATGATAACTTCATAGAAAATAAATGGAACATAAATATCAAATATCTTTACTTAGAGGAGGTGATTATCTTTTAAGTGAGCCCACACACAAGATAATCAGATGTATAGATCATTAAATAATCCACATGAAGCACAATGTTACATATGGCCACCAGGAGATGGCGCCAAATACATGACACAGACTCAATGATGACACAAATGGCAGAGAATGAAACTCATTCTGTGAAATCTCATTGCTAAAATCAATTAACCATCCTATGCATACTTTAGTCATTGTTGTGTTTGCATGTTTAATTAGTTGTTATGTACAATTATGATGTTTTATTTGTTTGGAAAGGCTTTTGGACACATGTTATTTTTGGATGATAACTTGTATTTGTAAAGCTATAACTTTTGATTGCTTTGTCGTATCAACTACATTTTTACCTCAGATGTAGGTGACATGATTGGGAACAAAACAAAAGCAGTTTTTTGCAGCCAGCTTATTTACACCCAGACATATATAATGTCAAATAATAATAAAAAAAAAATAATATATGAAAAAAAATTACATTTTTGGCTCAATTTCTTTGTGATTTTTCAGCAATATCTTAGTTTGAGAGTATCAGAATGTTTTGTAATCTACTTCATTAGAAACAAAAATTAAAAGTTTTCTGTACAATGATACCAAACACCTTTTTTTGTCCTGTTGAGTTATAAACCTTTAATTTTGGGTATGCCACTGAAACTGGACATCTTTAAAAACACCTTCAGAGCTTAAAGGGTAAAAACTAATGTACTATTTACTTAATATCTTCAATTCCATGCTTTAACTAAATTATTCAATGTAGAAAGTTATTAATCTTTTCTTTTATATTAACTTCCGTCATCCAAATGCATAAACGTAAACATAATATTTACTGTATTTGTCCAGTTAACAGTGATTTGTGTTATTAGTAAGAAAAAAATGGAGTAATGCAGATATACAGAGCAACAATGAAGAATGAGTTACTTGGAGTGCAATGTGAAGCAGAGTTTTGTTCTTTACAGTTGCTGAGCAATACTGAATATAGAATTACATTTTTGAAATATTTTATCTTTTGCATCCATCGAGTTCCAAATGAGAAAAACAATGTTCCAAATAAGCAATAACACAAGAAATTACTCAGACCTTTATATAATAGTTTGGTAACGCTGACATTAGATAGTAAAATGTTGTATGTTTATATATGCTAGTCATGCCTTTGATGCCTTTTTTATACATTTATAATACTATTTATGCCATAAATTATTGTTGAGAGCTTAAGTGCCTTTTTACTTGTCCATTATGTCATAAACGTCTTTCATCTGAATTTATGTCTGTTTTCTTAGAGATAGTGAATAAGGAATGAATAAAAAAAAATAAGTAGTTAGGATAAAATGAGACATTTATTGCAGCCATTCCAAATTTTAGCTGAGTCTTAAAATAGATGAGAAAGACCTTATTAAGTTGCTTTTAGTTTTTTTGCCCAAATGCCCTGTTTGTTTCTCTCAAAATAACATAGCAAAGAGCGTTTACGTCCCTCCGTTTGATGGGTTCGTTACGGAAAATTGCCTGTCATTAAAATTCAGAACTTTGTAACTTGCGAAGATGAAACAGAATCGTGCTCTTTTGATATATTTGCTGGTGGTGGAGACGGGGTGAGGATGAGAGACTACTTGGTGAGTGACGATAAATAAATCAGGTTTCAGTAAATAAAAAATGATGGTGTGTTTCTCACACAAAATATAACTTTGCTCGAGCGGCAAACTATTAGGTGTAAAAGCACAGCGTGTCCATTAAAACTCGATACATTATGGCAAAGGTCTGGCCAACAATTTAACCAAATTGGTGTTTATGTTGCATTGCTTGACGGAGCAATTTTCAATCTTCCACAATTATTCTCCTTTGTGTTAAAAAAATAAACAGAGTCATTTCAGGACTGTTTGTACCTTCTGTTGAAAGCACAATATTCTACCACGACAAAGTGAGCGAAAGTGCACTTTTATTATGTCGTTGTTAGTTATCGGCCTAATGAGGCTAATGAGATTTCTGCCGTGTTGTTTGAAGATTTCAGGACATGTCTCTGCTTGATCCATGTGCCAAGACTGTTAATAAAAAGGTTAAAGAGAGGTTAACAAGAAAAAAGAACTAAGTAGATGGGAGAACCTTGATTCATTATGCAAATCAGATTTAGGTGAAAGCCCACTGAGGCTGCTATGCTAATGAGCAGATGAATCTGTTGGGGTGGATCCACATTCGCTTTTGATGTGAGACCAAAGAAGTCCATGACTGTTTCTGTGTTCAAATTATGAAAACAATATTGTCCAAATTTGCTGCAGATATGTTCAACTTCTAAACGTCCAAAGAAAACCCACTGCAAACTTACATTCGGGTCTGACTCCATTCATGTCCACTTAATCAATTCCAGATGATAAAAAGCTGTTTCCATTGAAAATAAGACACATTAGAGTACATTAGTATTTTGAAACCCCCACTTTTGAAACTGTTCCTGGATGAAAGTTTCAATAGCATCTTTGAAATCAGTCATCAGACCTGTAGCCTGAAGTTGCAATCATTATCGTGCAGCTAGAATTACAGGATTGGTGGTTGTAGTCCGCTCTTACGTCAAGTTTCAACATCTGCAGTCTTGGAAGACCAAAGTAGTTTCTCATTCATCTGAAGTTCATAGACTTGTCCAGCATGAAACACATTCAAACAAGCCAAACTTTTGGGGGAGTTGGGTTTATTCTTTTTGAGGCTGGATGATTTTATCCATGATTTTGCCATCTGAGACACATTTTGTGTTTGTCTTGTTGTAGGGCTGAATTGGCAGTCTGTGAGCACTTTTTTGTGACATGTTCCTTGACGGCCAAGTAATTGCCTTTTTCGATTAATCTTAGCTTCCAACGAAGATCTTTCAGTGTTCAAAATGTTGCTTCGCAATCGTGCATGGCAACTCCTACAATGGCCAGATGACGTAAAACATCCAGTAAACGCTGTCATTTGGGAAAATTGGGACTTTGCATTGATGTATATTATACATTCTGACGTAAAGTGGCAAAGTGTACCATGGCTTGTACCAAAAATCTCTCTCGGATTATATTGTACATTCAGACAAGCAACAATCGCAAAGGCAAACATTTCTGGCATAATGTCGATTACCACAAAAACTCTCAACAATTTTGACTCATTTCTTAAAAAAAGCAGAAATATCTCTTATCGTGTTATGTATCATTACCGTGATATAAAACGTGAATAAAAAGCTCATAATGTTGAAATAGTACAAAATCGTCCTGTCTTTAGTAGCATTACGCTATTCATTCATTCGTTCATTCATTCAATTCCGGCATCTCATCCAATCATTATCTATCCTATGCCTTATAGGTACCACAAATATCTCTCATTGTTCGTTACGCCACTTTGCTTTCACCCACCACCACCCCAAAACCACCAGTTTAGTTCCCGTCCTGCTGTAAGGGGTAAGCTACTTTCCCCTGCCGTCTGATGGTTAAAACGAGAATCCTGACACTGAACCGTAGGATGGGAGTTATGCCAAGGGAATCTAGTCTATCACTAACTCATGTTATTCCATACTATCAGGTCCTCTGAGATAAATATAAAATCGCCCAAAGTGTCCTTTTTTCCGACCAAAATCCCATTAACGTAAACTGCAGTTTCCAAACTTGTAAGTGGAGACTTGAAGCAAGCATTGGAACATAGTCTTGAAGGGGACTTTTAGTTTAGTTACCATTTTGTGCATTTATAGCCATTTGCTGAAATTGCGTATTCACGCGAACAAAATGTATCCCTGTTCTGCCATTGGCATAAGCAGATTAATTTCCAAGCAGCAGGCCACAGCTAATGTTTTTCTTATGGCAAATTACCTGGAGAATTTGAATAGCGGCTTTCTATGAAGACCTCAGAGTTTTTCCTTAGGCGAGTGGGAGTGTTGTTTGACTGCATTGGAAGTCTGGGACTTTGTGAATGATGTGTCATTTCAATCATCTATCACACGCTTGAAGTTCAATAATTTCTCTCATGTTCATCAGCATGTTCAAGACTAATTTGAGAGTCAAGTTTTTGTTGAGGGTGACATGATTGACAGAGTTGCAATGGTCCCGCAGTTCTAGTGTGATGCAGTATGTGTGTCACGTCTCTGGACCTCTACCTTGCCAGAATATAGGTGTGCCGTTCTGGATGGAAAAAAGCCAGCTGTACCCTACTTTTCTTCCTGGAATGCAGAAAGACATATTGCTAATAACACAGCATCCCTGATGTGTCATCCATGAATGCTAGGAGCCACAGTTTGTGTAGGAGTATTATTCAACGTTCTGAAAGTGGAGAGATCACACTTTGAATCTTATTATTGAACGATTCAACCTTGATTTGCAAGATAAAGTTAGATTGATCAGAGAAAATCTAGAATTGGAAGTCGTGCTTGCTGTATTCATTCGCCTAAAACTAAACGCATAATTAATTCTGCACATAATTAATACATCAAATGATGCAATGCCCTAACAACCACCCAAAACATCCTAGTAACCATCCAGATCATCCTAAAAAAACCTAGCAATGCCGTGGAAACCACACAGAACACCATAGCAACCACCTAGCAATGTCCTAGTAAGTATCCAGAACCTCCTGACAACCGACATGCAACAGCCCACAAAACTAACACCCACAACACCCGAGCAGTCACCTACCAGCGACCTAGCATCCACCCAGAACACTGTGGCAACCAACTAGAAGTGCTTTAACAACCTCTCAGAACACCCTAGCAACCACCTAGCAGTGCCTTAGCAACCAAACAGAACACCGTGGCAACTGACAAGAAGTCCTTTGCATCCACCCAGAACACACTTGCAACCACTTAGCAGTGCCTTAGCAACTACCCAGAACACCCTAGCATTTGCCTACCAGTACCCTAACAACCACCCAAAACACCATGGCAAATACATAGCAGTGCCCTGATAACCATCTTGAACACCATAGCAACCACCTAGCAGTGTTTTAGCAACAACCCAGAACACCTTAATGACAGGCTAGCAGTGCCTTAGCAATCACCCACAACACCCTAGAAACTTTCTAGCAGTGCCCTAACAACTAACCAGAACACCCTGTCAACTGACCTGCAATGACCTACCAAACACATTCAACAACCTAGCATTCACCTATCGGTGACCTAGCAACCACCCAGACCTCTGCCTTGCAACCACCCAGAACACCTTAGCAAATGCCGAGCAATGCCCTAACACCCACTCAGAACACCCTAGCTACCATCCAGAACACCCTAGCAAATGCAGAGCAATGCCCTAACAGCCACCCAGAACACTACGTAAACCGCCTAGCAGAGCCTAAGCAACCACCCAGAACACCCTAGCAACCCATTAGTAGTGCCAAAGCAACACCCCAGAACACGCTAGCAAATTCCTAGCAGTGCCCTAACAACCACCTAGAACACTCTAGCAAAATGTATCCTTGTTCTGCCATTGGCGTAAGCAGATGTCTGTAATTTCCAAGCAGCAGGCCACAGCTAATGTTTTTCTTAGGGCAAATTACCTGTGCTACACATTTGAATAGTGGCTTTCTATGAAGACCTCAGAGTTTTTCTTCAGGCAAGTGGGAGAGTTGTTTGACTACATTGGTGGAAGTCTGGGACTTTGTGAATGATGTTTCATTTCGATCATCTATCACATGCTTGAAGTTCAATAATTTCTTCAATAAGTTCAAGACCAACTTGAGAGCTGAGTTTTTGTTGAGTGTGACATGATTGACAGAGTTGCAATGGTCCAGCAGTTCTAGAGTGATGCAGTATGTATGTCACGTTTCTGGACCTCTACCTTGCCAGAATATAGGTGTGCTGAAGCCAGGTATATATATTGAACGTGACTCGGCTTTGGATGGAAAAAAGCCAGCTGTACCCTACTTTTCTTCTTGGAATGCAGAAAGACATATTGCTAATAACACAGCTGCCGTGATGTGTCGTCCATGTGAGCTAGGAGCCACAGCTTGTGTGAGAGATCACATTTTGAATTGTATTATTGAACGATTCAATCTTGATTGGCAAGATAAAGATGGATAGATCAGAGAAAATCGTGGTTTGCTAGTCGTATTCATTCGCCTAAAACTAAAGCCATAATTAATTCTGCACATAATTAATACATCAAATGATGCAGCTTGTTAAGGAGAGGTGAGCTGTTACTTTTCTAAGATTATGTGTTTAGTCTGGCAGCGATAATACAGGCAAACAATCCCATAGACTTACATTAAAACAGGGACCAGAGCCATACCATATTCCAACACCTTAGCAACCACCAAGAATACACTAGCCAACCATCTAAATTACCTTAGCATCTGCCAGCAGTGTTTTAGCAACCACCCAAAACACCCTAGCAAACACCTAGCACTGCCTAAGCAACCACCCAGAATATGCTAGCAACAGGCTAGCAGTGCCTTAGCAACCACCTAGATCACCCAAACAGTGCCTTAGCAACCACCCATAACACCCTGGCAACTGACAAGCAATGACCTACCAAACACACACAATACCCTAACAACTGACGTGACTTAACAACCAGCAGACCACCCTGGTAACTGCCTAGCAGTGCCCTAACAACTACCTAGAACACCAAAGCAACCACCTAGCAATGGCCTACAAAATACCCACAACACCTAGCAACAACCTAGCAGTGACCTAGCAACCACACAGACATCACTGGAAAATATCATGCAGCGCCCTAACAACCACCTAGAACACCTTGGCAACCGACTAGCGACGACCTACCAAACACCCACAACACCCTAGCTACCACCTTGCAGTGACCTATCAACCACCCAGACCACCTTGGTCAGTGCCCTAACAACCACCTAGAACACCCTAGCAACAGCTTACCAAACACTCACAACACCCCAGCAACCATCTAGCAGTGTACTAGCAACTGCCTAGAACACCCTAGCATCTACCTAGCAGTGTCCTAACTACCACCCAGAACACCTTAGCAACCACCTACATATTAAGACTTCGTAATCACCAAGAGCACCCTAGCAACCTTGTAACTGTGATTTAAAAGCCCATCAATAAGCAAATACTAGACAGCTGGATGGATGGATGGATGGATAATCCATTTGACTTTCATTCAGAACCCATAACACCATGGTACACATCATCAAAGCAAGCTGTTGCAGACAAATTAATCAATTTGCAGCAAACACAGTGACAACGATTTTTCACAATGGCAATATTCAGAGTGGTTTCCTGCAGGGCTGTGTAAATTAATTGAGGAGGGAAGCAGGACGGACTCCAGTGCCTGTTATGTCTTCTGCCAGCTTCACAGAGGGTCTCAGGTGGCCTTGATCTGCACAGCTTTTCCTCCACTTCCTCCTAGAGCAAGAAACAGTGAGCGCAAGAGAGCTCTCGAGACATCGCCACCACTCCCCTTTGATTCTCGCTCTGCTAATTATGTTCTCTGTCTCTATTAACAAGCCTCAGTCATGCAAAGGTAGGTTGTTGTCATTTCCAGGCAACTGATACAAATATTCTTAAACATTTCAGCTCATGGGTTTTTGATTGCCAGCTATTTTTTTTTACTTTCTAGTTAATTGATGCTCTTATTACATACTGAGATTTTTGTACTCTGCAAAATCCGCAAGACAGCCAAATCTTTGAAAATGTAGCTTTTATTACTTAAAAACAAATGAAAGAAAATTACAGTGACTCTGAAAGCTTTTTGCTTCTTGTTTGAAAGTGAAAAAAAAAAATGCTGTCCAAACCGAACACGTTTTTGTAAATATTCACTAGACGGATGTACACTGATGAGCCAAAATATTATGACCACCTGCCTAATATGCTGTTTGTCCTCCAGTGCCGACCCCCCGATGCATGGACTCTACAAGACCCCTGAAAGTGTGCTGTGGTATCTGGCACCAAGTCATTAGCAGCAGATCCTTCAAGTCCTGTAAGTTGCTAGGTGGAGTTCCCATGAAACTGACTTGTTGGTACAGGACATCCCACAAATGCTCAGTCGGATTGAGATCTGGGGAATATAGAGGTCAGGGCAACACCATCATGTTCCTAAAACCATTCCCAAACGATGTGTGCAGTGTGGCAGGGCGCATTATCCTGCTGAAAGAGGCCGCCCCTATCAAGGAATACCGCCATGATGGGGTATACCTGGCTGCAATGATGTTTAGGTAGATGGCACGTGTCAAATTGACGTCTACATGAATGGCCAGTTCAAGGGTTTTCCAGCAGAACATTGCCCAGAGAATCACATCCCCTCCACCGGCTTTTCGTCTTCCCACAGTGCAACCTGGTGCATCACTTCCCCAGGAAAACGGCGCACATGTACACGGCCATCCACGTGATGTAAAAGAAAACGAGACTCAATGGACCAGGGGACCTAAATCCACCGCTGCATGGTTCAGTGACACCGATGCACTGTGTATTGTAATACCGTCCTCCCGGAACGTCATACACATTTTCTGTGATTTGTGCCACAGTAGGCCTTCAGTCGTTTCAGACAAGACGGGATTGCCTTCATTGCCCTTGCGCATCGATGAGCCTTTGGCGCCCAATACCCTGTCACCGGTTTGTGGTTTGTCCTTTCTCGGACCACTGTCGGTATGTACTCACCACTGCTGACCGGGAGCACCCCAAATGCCCCAAAAGTCAGATAATCTGACCCAGGCTATAATTTTGCCTTGTCAATGTTGCTCAGGTCTTTACTCCTGCTCATTTCCCCTGCATTCAACACTTTGATTCGAGAACTCATTGTTCGCTATTCAACCCAGACCTTGACATGTGGCCTTGGTAGGAAATTATCAACGTTATTTGCGTCACCTGTGAGTGGTCATAATGTTTTGGCTCAAAAGTGTATTTGACCGTAGCGTTTCATGCAGGATCACCACATTAAGTCAAGTTAAAAATAACTTAATCTGTTAAATGAAGTATTGAGACAGACGAGTTGTGTTCTATTAATTTTTTTAAGCACAATAATAATCGGATGTGGGATTTTCTGAATGTATATGTCAAATTTCTTTTGCTCAACCCTCAGAAGATGATACATAAGAAAACATAATGGTAACTTTAAAGACAGCTTTGCAGTTGTTCGGTTGTCAACAAAGTCTCCATCTTGCTTTTGTGTCAGATGTGGGATATTCTTCCTAGATATCTCAGAATTCTCAACGTAAAGGCGTTCCATTGCCAAACCTCTTCCAACTCGGAAAAAATGGCAACGCTGAAGTTAGCTTTGGATTTGTTTTGTTGTCGACAAAATCTTCATATCACTTTTTAGTGCATGAACTCGTTCGGTCTGAATTGTCCTTCAAGGCATTGTCAAATTTACCCTTGTGAAACCGCCAAAAAATTAATTGCCAAGCAGCCTCTTTGTAATGCAGCACTTTAGTGGCGAGTTTTAAAAAGAAACTTGCCACTAAAATGATCTACTTTTCTAGTTAGAATATTCAGTGTTGCAGTGTACAAAGCACCGCCATCACAGAGGTCACTGCCAAACCAAGCAACTTCCTACTGGTTAACGCAGCGATTGTGCCAAATTAACAATACATTGTAAAAAGAGAGGGAATGACACCATGGAGCGGCAGTGGGAGAGAGAGAGAGAGAGAGAAATAAATATGCTGTAACTTGATCCTCGGCCACTCCTCCACCCGCTAATGGACGACAGCCACGACTTCCCGGGCGGATCGGAGGCAGTCCTCCGGCCCCTAGCGGATGGAACGCCCTGTCACGATTTTGGTGGACGTTAGGCATCTCCCCTCCCCCTGGCAGCGTTAACCATTCCTCCGCTTCCAGGCGGCCAGGCTCCTCCGTCCTCAGGCAGATGGCCACGGCTGCTCCTTTGAGGTGGATGGTAGCGTCAAGAACTCCACTACGGCGCATCCCTCCTTCTTCCTGGGTTTCGGCACCAGTGTAAAGGGGGTTAAAGGGAAAGGAGGAGGCGAGAACCGGCTTGACCATATAAATAATATTTAATTATAAACTGAACCAAAAAGTCACAAACACACACAGGTGTCGGACAGCTGTCCGTAAATCTCTCTCTCTGTCGCATTGCCTGATTAGGCTGATTAGGGGCTGGGTGTGCAGAATCACGACCCGGCCCGGCCCTCAGCCCTGCCACATATATATATATGCAGAAAGTAAGTCCATAGTTTTCTTTAAAACCCAGAATTCTCAAGCTACGTTATGAAAAACCCTACCGTTGTGTTGCAGGTACAGCTATATTTTTCAACATTAACACAACTTAGAAATTGAATCGAAAAAGTAAGTGCCTGGTGGACAAGCGTGTCACAGTGAATGTGTGGCAGTCAAGTGTGAAGACAGAGTAATCTTGTCGACCTTCCACGCAGAGTGGCGTTTTGATGCATTCGTACTGGCAATTGAATATATATGCTATGAGTCACAGGCTGTTGAACGTTTGCCAGCTGCCTGCGAGAAAGTGTCAGCAGCATGGCTCTCAGCCCAAAGCCAGAGCGTGTGAACACAAAGTCAGTGATTCTAATGACCTTAAGAGAACAGCTTGTCAGCAAGGCTAGTTCCCAAAGCAGAATTGCAGATGTGGCACACATAAATTTTTTATAGTTTTTTTTTATTGCAATATTTTATGGTTTGTTTTGTGTACTTTCACAGTGGCAATACAACTTAAAAAAAAAGAAATTTTGTAGTAATTCTTTAGCAAAGCTTTTTATCCAACTTGAAATGAAAAATATAACAATTGAGGATTCATTTCTTGTATGTACTTGTATGTAGCAATCAAATATGTTGATTAATAATATTAAACCTCTTTGATTCTTACACATCTTTTGACCAAACATCATGACACAAGAACCAATGAGATTTGATTTTATTGATGTTTCGCCATATTTGATTTGGGGTTAATCAATGATTTGATTTGAGAGTATATAACGACTTAAGTTTCAGTCTGTTCTTCAAAGTGATTGTATTTTGCTTCAGGAAACTTAACGGAAAAGTTCACCCAAAGATGAAAATTCCTTCATGACTTACCTTAAAGCCACCCCAGATGTGTTTGATTTTCCTTCTTCAGCAGAACCGAAATGAAGATTTTTATAAGCACATTTCAGCTCTTTTTGTCCATACAATGCAAGTGAACAGATGCCATCAGGCTGCTGGCTGTTTGATGTCCTAAAGGCATATATAGAAGGCGGGTTAAGAAATGAGAGGCCCATGGGCCGGTACACCATGGAGGCCCCCCATGACGTGCCTACGTTCACCTTTATGCGCTACAGGACGCTTGCCAGATTTGGTTGGATTTTTCAAATTGGCAGAAGAAAAGTTTGGAGCAATGTCTTACACCCGATCTGAGTCCGACAGTTCCCGACAAACCTACAGGTTTTGGACCAGGTTCAGGTCCGTTTTTCAGGTAGGCTATAGGGCGAGGTACGGGCTGTTCACACGTGCGTCGAGGCCATGTAAACATGCACTGGATGGACGTCTTTGATCATTGTCCCACAACTAATTCTTTTCAGCATACCACGCGGGAACGTTGCACTTTTTATTGGACACTGTTAACTTAAATAATGTGAATAGTTATTTACGCATCTCAAGGCACCTGCGTTCTGTTTCATTTTGTCATTTGTTGCGTTGCATCAAGTTTTGTCAGCGCTGGTGTCACAAATCGACATTCTGATGAAGTTCAGGTTGCAAAGAGACTAAAGAGACTTAATGTGACTGTTACACATGATTCCCGATTTTTTTTTTTCACCTGGCAAAGACTCAGCGCTTTCTACATCAGCTTTGTACACAGCCAGTGTAAACTGCACCTTATCGTTGTGTTTGTAAGTGTTTTGTAAATCAGACGCTGTTCTCTGTAGTCCTTTGAGACGCAGATTCCCCGAGCGCGCACTCGAGTGTCTGTGCTCGCGCTGCCGTCGTCCAGCGTGCATTCGGCCAAACAAATGGTATTTCACTTAAGACTGTCATTTACGTGGATTTATAATAGATATCACTAAATAAATAATTAATTTAGAGCTCGGGGCCCTTTGGGTTTAGAGGCCCCAGGGCAACGGCCCAATCAGCATATTTAGGCAGCATAAAAGTAATCCACACGATTCCAGTCGATCAGTTAAGGTCTTCTTAAGCAAATCGATAAGTTGGTGTAAGAAACAAAATGATAATTAAAATGTTTTTAACTTTAAATTGTAGCTTATGGTCAGTGCAACGTTCCTCTGTTGTATTACGTCACATGATGCGTCGACTACTGGCAGGAAGTGATTTTTTTCAAGTTAATAAAATTTTAATTAGCGATTTGCTTTAGAAGACATTAATTGATCGACTGGAGTCGTGTGGATTACTTTTGTAATGTGTGTTTCATGGGATTATCATCAGTCAGTTTGTTTATAAAGAACAATAAAAACAACACAGGTTGACAATTATATTATATTATATTACTTGATACATTGCACTAAATATATATATATATATATATATATATATATATATATATATATATATATATATATATATATATATATATATATATATATTAAAAACTTTATTTAAAAAATTGCCTTTTTGAAATAACTTAACCGAAACATCGCAAACATGAGGGTGTTGCTGTTAAATGCATTGTTTATGTTTTTTTATTTATTTTTTTATTTATGTTAAAATACATTCTCGTATCCATGGCCAATTGCCAGTGACCAATGTTGTGAGTCTGTTTTTATGACCAATAGAAAAGCGGGAGTGTCTTTTAGAAACTTGTTTGAAAAATTTTCATATTTCATTTTTTATTTGTGTTACATAAAGCCGTGATTAGGACGTTTTATTGATTTTTTTTTTTCCTTCACGGTTGTTGTGACATTGATTATTTTTCTCAGAGGCCTGAAAGATATTTACCCCCCATTGATTTTACATCAGACTCTAACTTTGTCTTTGTTGTTATGCGGACCTGTTCTGGACTAATGCTCATTTTATAGCTTTTGTTAGGGCAAAACAGACACATTTGTTTGCATTTCTGTCTCAGCTGAGTTTTTGGGGCAGGAAGGCTGTCTTGTTCCTTAAGACAACTCTGTCAGTATAAAGACAAATCAAGGTTATGTTACAAGGTTTAACAACTTTTATTTTTATTTATTTACTGTTATATAATTTATTATTTTCAGGATTTGCCACATAGATTTAAAGAATAAATAGTTATTATAGTAACTTTTAATTAGTTATTTTTGGGCTAAGAGGAGGAGATGTGATTTTATATATATATATATATATATATTATTATTATTATATATTATTATTATTATTTTTTTTTTTTTTCAATTTGTCTGGAGAACATGTACAAACATCACCAAAGTAACCAACAACTAAAGAAAAATATTAAGTAAAAAAATTTAAAAGTGAGGACTTGTTGCAGGCTGGACTTGAACCTGCATCACCCATATGAGCACCACAGTTAACATGTCTTAATCACATGCATAAACCACTACACGAATGGTGAATGGACTTAGAAATGAAAACATTTGTATTTATTTTTTTTAATCAGGACACGTTGCAGGCCAAACTTAAACCATGCGTCATCCGTAAGTCCAAGAGTTTATATTGAGCACAAGTACAAACCGCTAAACAAATTGCATTTGATGTAAATTTATAAATATTAAGACTGTCGATTTAACACATTTATTTAGTGGGATAAATGATTGTAAAAAACGAATGATATTAATCTGCCCTCTGATAGTACATTCATTCCATAATAAGGAATATTCCTACCCTTGGGACAATTCAAGCTTGAAGTACCAATGCCATGTTTATACATATTTTGATTATTATATACTGACTTATCTTTATTTGGGTGCCTATTTTGGCAAATATTAATATATGCGATTATTTGTGATTAATTACGATTAACCCTTAAACTCTGTTGGACCCGCGCTCTGTTTTTGGGGCGCTATATCACCAAAACAAAAAAAGTTTTCACTAAAAACTTTAACGTTTCCATATTCTTAAGTCAGGAATATGAGGTATCATTTGAAAACTTAAAATCTGAGGTTTTCAGAGATAACCATCCCTTCTGCATTTCTGTTACTTAAAATATCAAAATAAGGCCTCAAAACATCTGCGTTGAAAATTTTATAAAAGTGAAAAATGTATATGAAAATGAAAGTCATTTCACAAAACACCTAAATGGACAAATCATATATCAAATGCTCTCATCGAAAGCTCTCATTCTCAGGAATGTGACTGTAGACCAATGGTATATCTTATATGTCCAGAACAAAATATGCCACCCAGCAGCAAGAGCATGCTAAACAAATCATCTGAAAAATATGTTTTTGACTATTGATGATACAACTCTACATATCATCACAAACGGTAGGATATCAGCTTTCTAATGGCACTTATATTGAGCTTCTAGTCCACTCAGAGGCCGAGATGTTCAATTAAATAATAAGGGTGGTGCATGAACTGAAAATTAGACTGAATGTCTATGGATGAGCACATCTGTGAGGGCTAAAACGTGTTAGAGCGCCACCTACATTTCGCATCTTTATATTGTGAAAGAAATATTTTATTCTAGTGCTTGCTGCCATCTAGTGGAATGAAATAAGACTTTTCAAAGGGCGGTAAAGTGAACAGAACCAGAATAACATGTTTACAAAGTTAGGACAAATTTTATTTTTAAATCATACGATTTTAAGTACAAGTATTATTTATGAATAATTTGAGGGGTTTTTATTTATTATTATGTGGTGGAGATTTCTGAAGGAAAAAACATTATTTACCAATTTTTTGCAATTAGTCCACATAAACGATGATCTTTTAAATTTGAGTGTGAAAAATTGCAGGCAGCAACCGAAAAATGCACCAGAGTTTAAGTGGTTAATTAATCAGCATATTGTAATCAACTAGATAAATTATATTGACCGCCCTAATAAATATATAAATTGTACGTTTGGTCATTTGTAAAATTGTCAATGTGACTAAGACCAATTGATTAATGGTTGACATCGTATAGTCCATTTCTAAATGTACTAACCAAGCCGAGCTAAATTCTGATTGGAATGATATTGATTGCGCACCCTTTAACCAGGCACAGAGATCCATTTGTCCGTATTCTCTTTCCTGATCTGACAGCATGTCTTTACCTTCCGCCTGATATGCATTCCGCTGCTGTAGAGAATGTAATCAGCAGTGGCTTGCAGATTACAGGCTGCCAGTCATTGGTATTCCTGCATCGGTGCGTGTTGAAACAGATAGAGGAAGAGATACATCAGAGGAGATGGGCCATCACTCTTGTTTTCTCCCCATAATGGGGTCTGACACGGCTCCATAGGGACAGAGTAATCAGGCCAGTGCTCACAGCGCAAAATGCAATGACCAACACAGCTGCAGAGCAGTCACGCATGGTGCACCAGAGCTGCAACTTAAGAGAACTGGGCATGATTTATACTGCCGTACAAAGGCGCAAAATGCTGTAGCTACATATAATGTCAAAATGTAGTTATGGATGAAAACAGGTCTCATTGGGGCTGTTCACACCAAATGTGTGTTTACGGATGTCTGTGTTGTTTTTAATTTGTTTTCCAATGCAAACATGCACTAAATGGACGTTTTCAACCGTTGTTCTAGTGCAGAAACGCCACATATATACATTGTGTTAAGTTCACAAGAACGTTCACTTAATCACTTTAATAGGCAGTAATCTGATCTCGTGTTTTTTTGCTATTTACACCATCATGAAAGTTTATGTACCCTGAAAGACATTTCGGCATCAATTCAAAATTGTTTATTTTTTCCTGCGGCGCTACTGATACCACGTTGTTTGAGCAACCTCAGAGACGTGGGTTATTGTCCCATGGAAACAATGAAGTTAATCAAATATGCATTTCTGTTGACTGTATTGTACAAATAAAAAAACACAACTTGCTTTTATCGCCACTTTGTGGACAATTTGGAAACTGGAGCTCACACGTTCCCATACGTTCAACAACACTTCCAGCTTTGGCCACTGGGGGCAGTGATTAGAATTACAGATCAAGTACAGATCAATATCAGCTGAAGAACTTTTGACCTGTTATTGCGAATTCAGACTGTGATCAGTCTGTTTACACGCATGCAACAAGATCTGAGCTGTCGTTGTGTTCTGAAGATGTAGCAGAATCAAGCAAACATTTGTGGTGTAGATAAGACGCCCGACCCATGCTGTTTTACTTTGTTCATGTGTACCCTTACACCTCAAACAAACCAAGATAACTGGGGTGGACTTTGAAGAGTGTGCCAGCGTGGTACTTGATTTGTACGGTCTCTTACGTCTGTATCTCATTGAAGGCGTTCTGAAGCTGTGCAAGGATCGATGTCTTGAGTCGAACCAGTGTGCTGCCAAATGTCCCACGTGTCTCTGATCAGGCCCTTTAAAATGACCGTCTGGGGGCTTGACAGACATGAATCAATACCTGATTAATTTCAGTCCACACAGATTTATTTGACAAAAGCTCTCACGTGATTTGTGGCACATTGATGTTTACAATGGTGTACGTCTGAGATTCAGACTTGAATCACACCAAAAATGAATAGTCTGTCATAATTTCCCCACAGTCATGTTGAATAAAGATCATTCACGATGTGCTTTGTTTGCTCTTTGAGTATGTAGAGCCCCATTCAAACTTGATAAGTCGCCTCCTACTGCGTTATTAATAGATTATATTTAGCCAAAGACTTTCAAACATCTCAGAGATAAGATAAATATTCCCAACCAGTCTGACGCCAAGAAATGCAAGAAATCCTTGTCAAGAGTAATTCTGGAGAAAATGTTAAATACATGGCATGTACAAACGAAATATTTCATATTTGAGAGTTCAATTGTTAAGACCAGGGTCCGACTTGGAGACTCTAGTGGTTTTTGGCTTGAAAATGTTCCTCTGGCATGAGCTATGGGAAATTATGTATTGTTCAGTTTCTTATATATACACATGGCTTCTACTGTACTCATTATGCACATAAACCCCAATAGACACAACATTCTCAGATTTTGTATGAATTCTGTGTTTGGTTTGACTTTGTTGAAAATGGCCATTATTTTTGTTGAAAAGTGGTCTCAAGTCGCAACTAACCAGTTGTATGAATTTATAAGATACACAGAAATGATGCTGCCTTCAAGATATAATCTGAAGCAGGGCTGGACTGGTAATCTGGCATTTTCCCTGTGGGCCGATGCACTTTGAGGCTGATCAGGGGCAGACTGGCCATCGGGAGAACCGAGCGGGCCAGTGGGTCGTCCGCGAAACGTGTGGGGAAACGAATGGGCCGCCACAAGCAAAAATTAGCCACCGCATTAAGGTGGTATGAATGCTGGAATACAAAGCAAGATCTGGTTAATGGACAAATATCTACCCGTGTCAAACGTTTTTTGCGTAAACCGTTTATAACCCCATTAAATCATTAATTTATCATTTATGCATTTGGCAGACGCTTTTATCCAAAGCGACTTACAGAGCCCTTATTACAGGGACAATCCCCCTGGAGCAACCTGGAGTTAAGTGCCTTGCTCAAGGACACAATGGGGGTGGCTGTGGGGATCGAACCAGCGACCTTCTGATTAACAGTTATGTGCTTTAGCCTACTACGCCACCACCACTCCATAAGGTGTATCCATGACCGTACACATTTTCGACCATACATCATTGAGCGGGGTTACACACACATTCTTAAAGCGATTATGCTTAATAAGCAAACAGCGTTTGTGGTCATGTAAATGCCTTGAATGGTTTTCCTTTATCGGAGTAAGGTCAAAAATGGTTAAGCATTTTATTTTACGTTTTGTGTTCAACACAGGTACATTTTTGCCCATTACCCCGATTTTGCATTGTATGTAAACTCCTTTACCGGCATTCTTACCAGCTTATCCAGTGTGTGCAAGCATTGTTACGTGTTGCCGTCAAAACAAGATCGACACGTAGATTTTTGCCAAGTACCCCAATTTTGCATTGCATGAATACAACTTTCTATCGGGAAGACACGCAGGCTTGAGTGAAGTTTAAGATGCCATTTATTTGATAAATGTAAAACGGAAAGTAATGTCTCTCTCTTTGGGGTAGGCCCCGTCCGGCGGTCCGAGGGAGTTGTGCCGGAGATAGGAGGCAGGGGCAAGGAGCCTACCCCCTTGCAGGACAGGGTTCAGCTGGTGGTGGTGGGGTGGCGGAGGTTGCCTGTGTTTTAGCACAGTGAAACAGCAATGTGATAGATTGTGAGCAGACTTATAAAGCAATGGCTTACATGCGATTGGCTAGGAATTACCCCGCTAATGAAGTGATGATGTACAGCTGCTAGTCTTCCCGCTAGAACTACGCTGCACTTCCATTTACTGGCATTCTTACTGGCTTATCCAATGTGTGCAAGTGTTCTAACGTTTTGATGTCAAAATGAGAGAATAACCCGATGATTTCAAGTCCTCATGTAAACGCAGTTTTCCTTTATTGGGCTAGGGAAGTAGAAAACAATCAACACAGGTAGATTTTTACCCATTACCCCAATTTTGCGTTGCATTTAAACACCTTAACCGGTGTTCTAACCAGGTTATCCAATGTGTGCAAGCATTGTTACCTTTTGTCGTCAAAATGAGAGAACAACCTGATGATATCAAGTCCTCATGTTAATGCGGTTTTCTTTCGTTAACCGATTTTTTGGAATAAGCAAATTTTTGTCTATATTGGCGAATTGGTGTGCATTTATACACGCTCAGTGATGCACTTTTGAGATGCACCTGAGGATAGGTAACACCGATTTGCTTATTGCAAGTTACGTCTTTATACACCTGATAATGGCTAACTAGGCTAGCTAATAAACCGATTACATTTTGTCAAGCTTTATCGCGGTTCATCAACAGCTTAACTGCACAGTTAACATTCACAATGAAAACGTAATCATGACCAAAACGAATAGGCTTTTGTCATGATTATATAGTTGGAAAGTTGGAAAAAGTTCCCACTCGTAATTACGACATTGTGTTGCCGTTCATGTGTACGTATCTCGTAATTCAATCAATCATTACATTATTTGAAAGCAATAATAATTACGAACAAACTAAAGCCATAGCCATGCTAATCCATTTTCATTTTCCTAACAACATTGTTTTCCAAAGTATGTGGTTATGGATAGCATTTCTGCAAGTGTCTGTTTTCGGTGGAGGAAAACACCATTCCAACATGGATGAGAGGGTTAAATGGCAGCAAAATCGATTCCTTTCTATCTGAAAATGTATTAGTGTGGAATTTAAAAGATATGTCGATTTGTTTTTATTCCAGTTCATCTTCATTCCACATCAAATTGAAAACATAAATCGATGTGATCAGTTTATGTCTAGGGGAATTACTCAAATGTTTTTCTTTTCTCTCTTGCAGTGACACCGGATAATACAGACAATCACAGATACCATCACCCACAAACAAAGGACTTTGATCGGACGGATTCTGGCACAAAAGTAGCGCAAACTCTCCCGCTGACTCTCATGTTGATATGTGTATTTGCCTTGTTGTCGTGGTAACATCAAACAACTGGGGTACCCCAGTGCGAAGACTGCTTTTTCCCACTGTTTATTGGAAAGCAAAGAAATGTGCCAGCTTTTAAAAAGTGGAATTTTGAAATTCCAGTTTTTGCCGAATGAGAAAGCCCTCTAGACTTGATACTTGGAGCATAAAAATGGAATGGAAAAAGGCAAAACTGGCATTGATGGCATTGAGGACTATGTTTAAAAGGAAATTAACTGAGAGTGAATCAATTAGATCAAAGCTCTTTCATAGACCCTTTTAAATTACAAAGAGTTTCTATCTTAAACATAACAGGCTACTAAGAAATACTGCGAACGTTTCACACTGCCTTTCTACAGGGTTCAAAGTAACACTTTCAGAGAAAAAACATAATAATTTAATTCTTTAATGATGTATGATGTATTCAAAGAATAGTTCTGAGCTGAAATGAGTGTAGCACACATGGAACGATGCAATATTTCTGATGCCACTTACTGCTTTTGGAATACTTCTTGGTACCATGTACCTAAATTACCTTTTTTTCAACATCTTGTTTTTAAATGTACTGTTGTTTCTTTTCATTTGAAATTGCGTACAACGCACCTTAACAAAATGCATTAAGAATTACAATGTATTTATTCTTGGTTACGGAGTGACATTAAACAGATATAATAAAACGAAATACCCCACCCACATGAAGTGTGCATACTGTAGTTAAATAATGCAACCACTTTGCAACTAATATCAAAATGTGTCATCGTTGTTTTGTTTTATATGAGTGTGGCACTTGTGGTTGACCAAAAATGTATCAAAACCCTTTTAGCCTTAGCTATTAAACCTGTGCACCTGCCTATTCTGTAAAAGTATTCTCAGAGGTCATGGGAAAGATAAATACAGAGGAAATACTTAGCATTGCTGATGTTTCATCTACTGTTCTGTCACTAAATTTGCATACTCCGTGAGCAGTTCTTCACACAATGAAAACTTTGCCCAAAACGGTTAACTGAACGCATTAATATACTGGTAAATCTCAGGACACTTGAAGTGTTTTTATCTTATCTTGGAGAGCTTCAAAGGTCTCCTCGGAGGATTCTGAAAGATCTTTCCTACAGAGTTTTCTACCATTATTCAGGGTTTTCACATTACAGATGCACTCTGTGGCAGGGGCGGACTGTCATAGGGAGAACCGTGATTTTCCCGGTGGGCCGGCCATGAAACGGGGCTGAACGTCCGAACATTACCACGACGAAAAAAAACTAGATGTACATTCATTATAATATTCTCATTACCGCAGTGTAAAAAAAGATGATCGTTTTGATATTTTCATTAGTGCAACACAAAAAGGTGGTCATTAAAACCACCTGCCTAATATTGTTTAGGTCCACCTTGTGCCGCCAAAACAGTGCAACAATCTCAGAATAGCATATTCTTCTCACCACAATTGTACAGAGTGGTTATCTGAGTTACTGTAGACTTTGTCAGTTTGAACCAGTCTGGCCATTCTCTGTTGTCCTCTCTCATCAACAAGGTGTTTCCATCCGCAGAACTGGCGCTCTCTGGATTGGCACCATTCTGAGTAAATTCTAGAGACTGTTGTGCGTGAAAATCCCAGGAGATCAGCAGTTACAGAAATACAACCCGTCTGGCACCAACAATCATCCATGTGATTATCTAATCAGCCAATTGTGTGGCAGCAGTGCAGTGCATAAAATCATGCAAATACGGGCTGGTTTGAGTATATCTGTAACCGCTGATCTCCTGGGATTTTCACGCACAACAGTCTCTAGAATTTACTCAGAATGGTGCCTAAAACATAAAACATCCAGTGAGTGCCAGTTCTGTGGACAGAAACACCTTGTTGATGAGAGAGGTCAAGAAAGATTAGCCAGACTGGTTTGAACTGACAAAGTCTACGGTAACTCAGATAACCACTCTGTACAATTGTGGAGAGAAGAATATCATCTCAGAATGCTATTCTGAGATATAATTTGGTGCTGTTTTGGCAGCATGAGGGGGACCTACACAGTATTAGGCAGGTGGCATATACATACACTGATTATGACCACTCACAGGTGAGTGACTTTGACTAGGTCCAAATTGTTATGGTCAGACGACTGAGTCAGAGCATCTCTGAAACCAGAAGGCTTGTGGGGTGATCCCGGTTAGCAGTGGGGAGTACCTACTGACAGTGGTCTGAGGAGGAACAAACCACAACCCGGCGACAGGGTGTTGGGCACCCAAGGCTCATCGATGCGTGAGGGCAACAAAGGTTATCCCGCCTGGTCCAAACCAACAGAAGGTGGCACAAGTCACAAAACTTTAATAATGTTTACAGGAGGAAAGTGTCACAGCACAAAGTGCATCGCACTCTGCTGCGTCTGGGGCTGTGTAGCCGCAGACCGGTCAGAGTGCCCATGATGAACCCTGTCCACCGTTGAATGTGCCTTCAAAGGGCACACGAGTGTCGGAACTGGACCTTGGAGCAGTGGAAGAAGGTCGCCTGGTCCAATGAGTCCCTTTTTTATCAGATGGACGGCTGTGTAATGTGGGAAGATGACAAGCCAGTGGAGGGATTGTGATGCTCTGGGCCATGTTCTGCTGGGAATCCCTGGGTCCAGCCAGTCATGTGGATGTCAATATGACATATGTCACCTACCTAAACATCATTGCAGACCATGTACCAGGTACACCCCTTCATGGCAATGGGATGCCCTGATGTCTGTGGCCTCGTTCAGCTGGATAATGCACCCTGCCACACTGCACACATTTTCCAGGAATAGTTTGAGGAACATGATGAAGAGTTCAAAGTGTTGCCCTGGCCCCCAGATTTTCCAGATGTGCTGGGCAACAAGTCTGATCCACGGCGGATCCACCTCACAACTTACAGGACTTGAAGGATCTGCTGCTAATGTTTTAGTGCCAGATACCACAGGACACCTTCAAGGGTCTTGTAAAATCCATGCCTCGGGGCTTCGGTGCTGTTATAATTATTACTTGCAATATATACATTTTAGATTAAATATGACCAGGACATTTTCTTGACAATATTCTTGACATTTCTTGTCTTAACATATGAATACCTCCTATCAACTTTTCCCCTTAATGCAAGACTCTACAAAAATTAAGGACTAATCCACATTATGCCTGAAAGTTGCACTAAAACCGAAGATTTCCGTACTGTTCTCTGGTATTAAGTTCAGTCTGGATGAGCTCAAGAGTATATGGTGCCCAGTGTTGTTTACTGCAAACAGCAGAATTGCAGTCAGCGAGTTCAGAAACGACCAAGAGCCAAACTCTCCAACAAGACACTTAATGGTTGTTTTCATTTGAGAAATATGCAGTTAAAATGAGGTGATAAAAGTTGGTGGTTCTCGTAACCTCTCCATATATATTTCAAGTAATAAAGAGGCGAGAGAGTGTGCGCTTGCAGAACTCTCCAGGGAACGTGAGCTACAGGGCAGTAACAATCACTCAGAAGTGAACCGCTGCCTGGAAGTTTGCCGTTGTAATTCCCAATGCGTGAATTTGATCTTTTCTGCCCATCATTGATGTTTCTGTGGACAGACACTCAACTCTGGACTGCTTCCAAATCTCTAGAGTTTTGCTGTTCTTTTCCCCTCCCAAACATCTCCAATCACCTGTTTGTTGAATAGAAACCGGGTAAGAGAGGAATGAATTGGTTTGTTAAACCAACAAAAATTTTTCATTGCTTACATTACAATATTTGTGGCTAACGTAATTGCATTCTAAAGTTTATAGCTGAGCTGTTATAACTTCAATATGATTGAAATGCTGGTTACAACAACCAAGTAGCTATGCCAGAAACTCAACCAAAGTCAATTCTTCTCACAGTTCATACTGTAATTATGGAAATGGTCATCTTTGCTGTGTTTAGATGATTATTTGGAATTGACACAATACAGTACAGAACTATTTAATGTGCAAAAATATGCAAGACATTTGAGAACATTCAAAGGCCCAAAATTCACATCATTGCATCCCGAAATGTATCAGAAATCAAGGGTCACTATAGCAATTTTTAGCGTAAATGTGTCAGACTTTAGCGCTTTTTATTAAATCGTTCGTACCAACAAAAAAAACAGCATGACAGAACACAAAAATTATACAACTTGTGCAGAAATCAATAATTTACATAAGAATGGTTTTGCGATCAGATAATGTGACAATGATTGAGAATGGTTTTATAATAATAATAATAATTCCTTACATTTATATAGCTCTTTTCTAGGCACTCAAAGCACTTTACATAGCATAGGGATGATGATGCAACGGCAGCCATAGTGCACCAGAACACACACCAGCTATTGGTGGGGAGGAGAGAGTAGAGTGATGTAGCCAATTCAGGGATGGAGATTAATACAAGGCCACGATAGATAGGGGCCAAGTTGGCCACTATACTGGGGCATTGGGACCCACACAAACCATAGTGTAAGCATCCCCTGCTGGCCTCCCTAATACCACTTCCAGCAGCAACCTTGGTTTTCGCCAGCCAGGCTCAACCCTGCTTAGCTTTAGTGGGCAACCAGACAAGAGCTGCAGGGTGATATGGCTGCCGGTTATAAACTGGAGGTATCTTCATACCAAAACAATTTCTGACTGTGCAGTGCGGCAGCAGGGTAGCTGCCTTTGGTTTCGGACACAATGTCTTACATGCTCAGGCCAGCATGCAACATTCTGCAACACAGTCATAAAATGATTGTGTAAATATAGAGGAAATTAAGCCATGAACCAATTGTTCTGATGACAGGCTTTGACTCCGGCCTTTCAGAATGACCAGAGCAACATTTCAGATGCTATGCAATGAGACTGGTCCATTGGCTAGTCTTGTAGTGAGTGATCACATGACTTGTTGAGGCAAAGCCATGTGACTTTTTTGAAGCGAATGAGTTTATTCGGTAAATGGGTTTCCATTGTTAAATTATGCACGTCTTCTTATCGAATGTCTTTCTTCTTGTGGAATGGTGCCATGTTGCAGAATTTCTCCATTTAAAAAACATTTAAAATGAAGGAGAATGCACATTTTTCTAAACATATTTTTTGACAGAGAGCACCCACGGAACACGTCAGTGGATGGTGGAAAGAACCCAGAATTTAAAGTTTATTGGAAAATCTGTACCACACATGCAGATATGTGGAGGCATAACTGTGGGTAAATTGAAGCACTTAGCTCGGTGGAGGAAGCGACAGCAGGAAGCTCAATATTGATGGGCTTGTTTTTCACACACTCACACCTTTGAGGAAGCCAAACAGCTGGCGAGATCTTGCCGAGAGGGACAAACTGAGGCTACTGCACTGACCAGTAATCCATTGTAAACAAAGAGAGCTTCAATTTGGAAGGTTTTGACTTTGCTGTTTTGATTTAAAACTGTGTAAAGTATTGCTGATCTTAAAAGGTTGTACATTTATTGTGAAATTTAGAGTTGGGTTTCAAAACAGATTTCCAGATTCAATTTGATTCCTATTCATTTGGGGATCTTCCATTTTGCCTGCTTAGTTTCATTTGAGCTTGCATACAAAGCCCTTATACACAGACTGGGTGTGTTTTATGCAAATTAGGAACTGCTGGCCCACACTCCCTAATTTTGAATAATCCAAATTCATCACAATCAGAATGAGGGTAAGAGCAAATCTTTGTGCGTAGGCACAATATGTGTAATGTTTGCTGGCAATGACAGGCAGACGATGGTGATGATGATGGTGATGATGATGATGATGATGATGATGTGAAGAACCCAAGTGCAGAACAAACCAACATAAACGACTTGACGTGACTTGACTTACGTTACACAAAACAATACCTGACACTGAACAATGGCAAACATCAGGGCTAAATACACAGACATGGGAAACAAGTAAACAAGACAACCAATCACAAGACTGAACTACACATGGAACAAGAGATGATCACAGTAGAAAATTCAACTTAAACATTATGGGGACACTAGAAATGTCCTCATAAACCACATTTATAGCATAAAACCCTTGTAATTACCAGTTTGTAATCCAAATAAATTTCCTCGTAAACCACCCACCCACACACACACACATTCACACACACACACAATATGTGCTGAGCACCCTTTTGTGCATCATCTTTCCATGTACACTCTTTAAGGAATATTATCTACTTATCATATGTTTTGTTCAGGCTCTTTTTAATTGGGATAGTTACGATATTACTTCCTGAAACATACATATAACATAGAAATTGACTTTAGGAAAAATGTGACAAAAAGACACTCCTGTTTATTATATTTATGTGTGTCTGTGGGAATTTCATACATTAAAGCTCACGGCAGTTTGGCCTTTGAGTGAAACAAATTTGCTCTTTACATTCTACAAATTGAGACCTTTCCAACCATATTGGCTTTCTCATCTTTTTATGGTTTTACCAACTGTGAATATAACTGAAATGTGTTATTTATTTAACAAGAAATTGTTACATTTATTCACCAAAGTGGCATTCAACTGATCACAATGTATAGTCAGAACATTAATAACGTGACAAATTTACTATTACAATTTGAAAAGAAAATTCAGAACTTGTTAAACTACTTCAAAGAGTTCTCATAAAAAAATCCTCCACCTGCAGCAATGACAGATTTGCAGATCCTTGACATTCTAGCTGTCAGTTTGTCCAGATACTCAGGTGACATTTCACCCCACACTTCCTGTAGCACTTGCCATAGATGTGTCTGTCTTGTCGGGCACTTCTCAAACACTTACAGTCTAACTGATCCCACAAAAGCTCAATGGGGTTTAGATCCGTAACACTCTTTTCCAATTATCTGTTGTCCAATGTCTGTGTTTCTTTGACCACTACTAACCTTTTCTTTTAGATTTTCTGTTTCTAAAGTGTCTTTTTCTTTGCAATTCTTCCCATAAGGCCTCCTGAGTCTTCTCTTTACTGTTGTACATGAAACTGGTGTTTAGCAGGTAGAATTCAATGAAGCTGTCAGCGGAGGACATGTGAGGCATCTATTTCTCAAACCAGAGACTCTGATGTACTTATCCTCTTGTTTAGTTGTACATCTGACCTTCCACATCTCTTTCTGTCCTTGTTAGAGACAGTTGTCCTTAGTCTTTGAAGATTGTTGTGTACACCTTTCTATGCAATCTTCAGTTTTTTGATAATTTCAAGCATTGTATCACCTTAATCAACAATAATTGACTGATGAGTTTCTAGAGAAAGTTGTTTCGTTTTTGCCATTTTATTAATCTAATATTGACCTTAAAACATGCCATACATACTGTTGCAACTCAAAACAAACACAAAGACAATGTTAAGCTTCATTTAACGAACCAAATATCTTTCAAAAGTGTTTGATATAATGGCAAGTGATTTTCTAGTGTCAAATTAGCAATTTAGCATGATTACTCAAGGATAAGGTGTTGGAGTGATGCTGCTGTTTAGATTTGAGCATTGTGATGTGCTGTTGTTTACATCAGTAATGTCCTGACTATACTTTGTGATCAATTGAATGCCATTTTGGTGAATTAAAGTACAAATTTCCTTCCAAAACAGCAAAATCTGTACATTATACCAAACCTTTGGCAGCCAGTGTATATATATACATATGTATAGTTCAGTTCAATAAATTATTTTATCAATAATACAAAATAATATAGCTATATGTATATATAATAACATATATAAGAACAATTTACAGCATTTTGTACTAATCTCAGTAGAAAATATGGTGAAAATGCAATATAAACCTATTCTCAACACAATCTGTTATATTTAGTTTAATAGGTGTGAACTACTCTCACATTGTTTAAAAAAAAAGGCTTGATGCAAGTCATACAGCTACAAGCTAAAAAACAGCCGTTTCCATTCAGTAAATCTGTATATTTTAGCAGTTTCTAGCTACACTGTGGGGTTTGGGTTCCATTCAGAGTAAATTAATTACCATTTAGAACTAAATGTAATCTTTTTCACAACAATCACGTTTGCAATCATTCTCAATTACCCACTCTGGCCATTGTAAAATGAGATACTCACAGTTGTGTCCCAAAATCATGTTATTTTCTGTACAGAACAGCAGTTCTGTTACTCAGTAACATTGTGATCATAGACAAGAAGATGTACAGTAAATTGCAGTCTAGAGATACATGTGCCACAGTCCAAAATGACAGGGACATCAAGCAGTGAGAATATAAGAAGCTGGAAAGAAAAGAAGCGAGTCAATGCCAAGGTAGATCTGGTATTGATAGGGGCTGTCGAGACTCTGACATACTATCTGAAAGAATGACTCCCAGGATATCTCCATTCAGAGAAGTGCAATTCGAGAAAGAGCTATAAAATACAAAATGCTGCACTGAATCCACAAACCTCTGACCTCTGGTAGAGTTTGAGAGACAAAGATTACCAACAAATGGGCTGAATATATACAATTATTTATGTAATCTAAATATATACTCGCTAATAAATATGAATCATATTTTTGTATGGTTGAAAAAGCAATAATAGGCTTCAAAATGACTGCTAAGACATCGGTAGTATGCTCCTCATTATTAACTTACATGCATCATGTGCTTTAAGTGTACAAAATGGGTCTGTGGGGCAAAATTATTTATAAAATGCATTGTTTATTGAGCTTGCTTCAGCAAGGCGCCACTTTACTATTGCTCTGGCCAACGTTTAGGCATGTCTTAAAAGCATGTGTCATATAACCATTTATGAGGTGTCAAATTGACTGGTTTATTGAGGAGAGATTTGCTATGACTTTTATAATTAATCAAACATATGACATTCAGCCAGCGGCGAAAAAACTCCAGAAAAAAAATCCCATAGACTTGCATTGCAAAATAAACTGATAATACACAGATGAGCCAAAATATTATGACCACTCAAAGATTAAGCAAATAACGTCATCTCAAGGCCACATGCCAAGGTCTGGGTAAATTAGATTGTAAGCAAACAATCAGATCTCGTAGTCAATGTGTTGAATGCAGGAGAAAAGACCTAAGTGACTTTGACAAGGGCAAATTTATTATGGTCAGATGACTGGGTCAGAACATCTCTGAAATGGCAAGGCTTGTGGGGTGTTCCCAGAGTGATCTGAGGAGGGACAAACCACAAACCGGCGACAGGGTGTTGGGCGTCCAGGGTTCATCAATGCATAAGGGAAACAAAGGCTATCCCATCTGCTCCGAACTGACAGAAGGTCTACTGTGGCAAAAGACACAGAACATTGTAATAATGGTTACGAGAGGAATGTTTCAACACACAATGCATCGCACCATGCTGCGTATGGGTGTGCGTAGCCACGATTCCATGATGACCCATGTCCACCGCCGAAAGCGCCTACAATGGGCACATGAGTGTAGGAAATAGACATTGGATTAGTGGAAGAAGGTTGCCTGGTCCGATGAGTCCTGTGTTCTTTAACATCACGTGGACAGCCGTGTATGTATGCAACGTTTACCTTTGGAAGTAATGGCACCAGGATGTGCTGTGGTAAGACGGTTTGAAGCTCTGGGAAATGTTTTGCTGGGAAACCTTGGTTCCGGCCATTCATGTGGACGTCAATTGGACACATGCCACCTACCTATACGTCGTTGCAGACCAGGTACACCCCTTCATGGCAATGGTAGTCTCTGATGGGAGTGGCCTCTTTGAGCAGGATAATGCCGCCCACCATACTCCACACATTGTTGAGGAATGGTTTGAGGAACATGATGAAGAGTTCAAGGTGTTGCTCTGGCCTCCAAATTCCCCAGATCTCAATCCGAATGAGCATCTGTGGGTTATGCTGGACCAACAAGTCTGACCCATGGCGGCTCAACCTCGCTTTCAGGGGTCTTGTACAGTCCATGCATCAGGGGGTCGGCACTGGAGGACAAACAGCATATTAGGCAGGTGGTCATAATGTTTTGGCTCATATGACTGTATGTCATATAGATTTGCGGGTGGGTTCTTTTGACTCGGGCTGGCAAGAAGCTTTTAAGTATCACCCTTGCAACTGCCAAGCCATGCCCTAGCAACCATCCAGAGCACCATAGCAACCGAACCCAGGACTTGCATTAAAAAATGGATGAAAGGGATATGTTCGGATCAGAATGTCATAGAATCTTGAGATTTGGCTCAATTGAATCAGGCCAGTAAGTAACAATTCAGTAACACCCTAGCAACATCTTGGCCTAGCACCAGAGCCGGATTATCCATAAGGGCACTTGGGCCAGTGCCCAGGGGCACCAACCATTCACAACCACTAGGGGGCACCACATGACACAAGCTTTAAAAATATTTTTCGTAAATTGTTATATTATTAACTTGAAATTCTTGAAAGACCATACATAACTTGTTTATGAACACTAATTTAACAATAATAATAATAATAAATTATAAATAAATGAAGATTACATGACCACTATCACTCCCCCTCCCAATCTGTCACAGTTGAGTTGGTCCACAACAATTACGCGCAAATGTGTCATTTTTTAACTGGCTACTACAGAAAATGAATCAAAATCCAAAATGGACAGACGGCAATTGAGTGGTTTCGCAAAAGAAGATTAAAGAAAGAGAAGGATGCTAGGCGTTTAGCTACAATAAAAAATGTTCCAGGGATCGACAAATTTTTTGTTAAATCACTAGTTTTTTGGGAGAACACGGGAATTGCAGACACCAGCAGCACTAAGTCTGACACCGCTGGCGCTGCTAGCGGGGAGATGCAGCAGCTGCTAATGTTAGTCAGGGCGTCGGCGATGACCGCCAGGCGAATGAGGATATTCTCCTTGTCCTTGGGGGAGACAGGAGCGAGGAAGACTCGGGTGAGGAAGAGAACATTAATGAAGATAAATATTAGGGGTGGGATGGTACATGTAAGTTATTCGTATTGAACCGAAACGGTACGGGCGTCACGTCTCAGTGCACGAATTTACACGGAGAATACACGGTATAAAAATAAATAAAACTAAATAGCGATACATATCGCTCTATTTCGCATAATGAACAGTCTGATCAAGATTGCAATGCTGGAGTGTGTGTGTGTTTGTGTGTGCGCGCGCGTGATCGAACTTTTTTTTTGGGGGGGGGCTTTTGAGGTATATTGCCCAGGGGCACCACACTGTCTTGATACGGCCCTGCCTAGCACCTTTGCAACTGAACTGGATCAGAGAAATATCTTTGGATCGGAATGTCGTAAAGACTTGAGGGTTGATTCTTTTGGCACAGAGAATCAAGTAGCCATTAAGAGCAAACGCCCTAGCAACCATCCAGAGCACCCTAGCAACCGTATATCAACATGACCCAGCCATATCTCGGCACCAGAACAGTTAATTTAATATTATGCCTGATTTGTAGAATGGAACATCTGTCGTTCCCCTTTTAAGCAATTGGCATTTCCTAATTACATGCTAAGGGGATTGTAGATTAATGTCTGACGTGGTTATTACAATACTTGCTTAAAAATAAAATTAATAAGATTAAACCAGTGTTTTCCTTTCTCAATTAAAATTCAACAAATCCCTGTCTGTAATTACTGTATTCATCTTCACTGTAAAGCTGCTCTAAAGTTCTTCTGACATTTGCTCCACACAAAAAAAAGTCTATTCTGTTTCTGCAAAGCGCAAATAAATTACCCACCGGAGATGACAATTTGCTAAGCAACCGGCTTTGCCCCGACTGATTGTCATAACCGGAGTGAAGAATAAAACACGAGCCAAGTTAATTACCTGAGTAACAGTTTTTCAGGGGTTTTTCTTTCTTATGGGTGTAATCTTATAAAATTAGAGAGATTTTCTGCATTCTCTTTATGGTATTCATAGTTCATACATTGAGATATAAAACACATACATTACATAAAATTTGGTTTTTAATTTTTTTTTATTTTTTTTATTTTTTTTTGTGACAATAATTAAAACACTACTGATAAAATCTGTTTAACCCAATTCTGAAAATCTGCCATATTAAGCCAAATGAAGAAATGTAGGAATAGTTTGCCCAAAATAAAATGTCCTGGTCATATTTAACCCCAAACACAAATATATATGAAATTATACTTTGCATTAAAAAAATTAAACCAACAATTTAGGATGATTATTAAGGACAATTTAGGATATTTTGCAATGTGACATTATATTCAGAACACATTTTAACAGATTTTACACCCCAATTCTCATTACCGTAACACATCTGGATGATTACTATTACTATTCCCATTGTTTTGAATGCTGATTCTCATGTTCATATATATATAATTTTCTTTTTTTTTTTTTTTTTTTTTTACAAAAGTACCTAGAGAGTATGTGGCAGGGCGGCCGCCGATAAGGGACCGAGTGTGTATGATCACGACCCGGCCCCGCCCTCCACCCTGCCACAGAGTACTACTATGATACATACATACTTTAAATAATATAGCTTTTTTTTCATGTTGTGGTAATGAGAATATCATAACGACCATCCTTTTTCAATGCATTAATAAGAATTGGAGGTAAAAACGTGCGTAGCTGTCATGAAAATAAACTCATGAAACATGAAAATTTAAAAAACGTATTGGCCCTAAAAATTGTTTTGGTTTTTTATATGCAAAATATAATTTCTTATTTGTTTCTTTAAATTAAAAAGTAGTAATTAAAAAAAGGTCCAGGTCATTTTCTTGACAAGTTTTGTGGGAATCACCAAAACTGAAAATTATTTACAGCTTTTTTTAAACTTGCCACATCATGATTATTCTAAAACTAAAAGTGTTTAACACCATTGACATCAAACCTGGTGTGACGTCTCTTAAGGTGCTATTTATGAAAGGTAAAAGTCATTTTTATTTTAAATTGTGAATAATGACTTTAATTGCAGTCTGTTTTTCACAGCAAGCTATCGTATGACTTCAGAAGACATGGTATATAACGCACAAGCCGTATGGACCACTTTTATTGTGCTTGTTTGTGCTTTTTTTGAGCTTAACAGTATGAATCACCATTCACTTTCATTGCATAGAAAAGAGCATCTCAGACATTCTTTTAAACATCTCCTTTTGTATTTTAAAGCAGAATGAAAATGTATGTGTTTGGAATGACATGAGATAATGACAAAATTTCATTTTTGAGAGAACTATTTCTTTAAATGCAAGAAAAGTATTGTAAATCCAACTGTGTATCTTAAAATTAATTCATTATTGTTGTCTAGTGTAAACCTTTATTCAGGTTCTAGTCAGACTACTCATTTCTAAAACTCCACTTTTGTTATCCTCACAATCCAACAAAAGTTGGCATCAGCCAAGATCTTGAATGTAAATTCATGCACAAAAGGCTACAATACACCGTAACATCAAAATAACTTTCAGTAACAAGGTATCCAAAAGTTGTGACTCCATATATCTTTAATGTTAGTTCTTCTGTTCCTCAAAAGTAACTGTTTCTCCTCTATCAAAACAAGCAAGAGGCAAAGCAGAGTGCACCATGACAAGCCCTGTCACGGTTGAGTTTAATTGCTATTTCTCACGCTGAGCAATCGCTGAACCAAAGCTTTCAGAAGGGCGCTCTATATTTAGCCGAGCACCTCGCTTTCACATACTGTTGCTTTTATTGACTCGTTGTTTTATGCACAATGCTTAAGACTTAACCTGTCTTGCCCTCTTGCACTTGTCACAATATACTCAAGTCACCCCTCTTCAGTTCAACCGAGTTCAGTTTAGGCTACAGGAAGCCGCTCTCCTTTAGGGTCCAAAAATAACACAAAGTGCAAGTCAACATCAGCTTTGGCAAGGAAATGAAATGTTGCTGGCCAGTTGTCTGGGAACTTTTTTGAATTGGAAAGTAAGAATGATAGTTTGAGTCTTGTTCAGGTTTTTCTTAAATTTTTGTAAAGAATAAAATAAACATAATTGCATGTAATACCTGTGGATGACCTGTGCAGTATAAAATCTGCAATATACCACAGAGCACACTGCTTGGATTACTGTATACAACAGTAAAATGCATAATTTACATGAATGTAAAAACATTACTGCGCAAAGTTGTATTGAAAGTGCAAAATAATTTGGGTATTTTTTTAAACTTTGAGCACTTTCATGTCTAAGGGATTGACTTTCATTAAAATGAAGAGATTTACAGGTTTTTGTTTGTTATGTGACGTCACAACAACCATGTGCGACCCCACGTACACATGCGTGGACATTGTATTTTTGCTTTGGTGTACGCAACGCACAACTCAAATTAATTTAGACCGAGTGCACTCAGTTCAGAAGACTCTGGGCTGTAAGTAAAGGGTTAAAATGTTGACGCATATGCCATGTGACATGTGACCAAACAACATGGTGCTGACCACAGCGGAGTTTGTCTTTGGGAGAAACGCCAGCAAAACTACATCTGGTAAGAAACCCAAAAAATTGTGTTTTTACATTGAAACCAGTTTGAGTCGAAAGAGTCTCTAGTTTCATCCGATATGCCTTTTTTAAAACTTGAGCGATTTGCTGCGAAACGCCACGCTATGTACACTAATGTGTACTTTATCACATTTTTGCCCTTTGAAATCTTACTCTGCATTTTCACACTGAAAATCAATGGGTCCATGCAAAAGCTGATTTTTTAATGGCTTTTTATGGAGTTAGGATGAAAATAAGGTGCATTTCATACTGTTCTGAGACCAGTGCAGACAGACAGCACACTGGAGGTTAAGCCATTCACTAAATAGGGAGCAAGGGAGCATCCTAAAGAAGTGCATTCACTCCTAACATCTGATCAAAAGTTCAGTTTCAGGCTACAGATGATGTTTGGATCACTCAACATGTTTGACACACATGGGACGATGATAATCAGTGCCTAGATTCACAATTTATAATATATACATTTATTTTAACATGGTTGGCCGTGATTGGATGATGCTGGCCATTACTTTGAATCTGAATTAATTATGCTAATTTCTGATGTGATGTCTGTAACGTCTCGAAAACATGAAACGCCAACACTCCTGGACACATAATAAACAATCTGATTAAAAAAAATCTGACTTTCTATAGCTTGATATTATTTAAAATTCCACAACTTAATCCCGCTGTCCACATATATGGACATACATTTTTAGGAAAACTATTTGCTCTAGAATTTATTTATTTTAATTAGATTTTCACTCGGGTCTCAGGAGATTAAAACTAAATTGGTAAATTACTTTTGATGCTTTTCAAATGCCTTAAAATTTTGATATGGCTGTTTTAGCCTTGTCCCAGACTTTCGGTATTAAACTAATGAAAAGCCATTATAAAAATACAAATTAATAAATATTTCAAACTATGATCATGTGAAATAAACATAAACCGTTGTAATATTAATTATGTAAAAAATTATTTATATTATTATTATAATTATTATTATTTTTTTTCAATTCAGACGGTCCTACAGTTGTTTTGTCATTTCCGCCTCACCAAATAATTTCTCCCCTAATAACGTTTTTTCAAAAGTTAGTGTACCAGTTAACCAAGTGGACGAAAGTGTCAGTGAGGAGCATGCTTGAGATGAAATATGAGACAAAGAAAAATCTGCTTGTGAGCAGAATATTTTTATTGGGCATAATTTTCCATCAAGCTAAAAAATTGCAAAATTACACCAAAAAAGCATGAAAAGATGATTTAATTGTGTGTATTCAGGATACATATAATGTAAGATACAAAATTAGTCCTAGCAAGTTGGTCATTTTATTTAAAAAACATTTCCATCAGCGTCAATCCCATGAAACACAGACTTTGAGATGTGCTGAAATTACACTGTGGTGGAAATTTTCTGAACTTTCAGAAAATATGAGGCAAGACTGTGAACAGGTTAAAGCATGTTTCATGCAGGTGAGAGCAACATGTTTCAAATGTCAAAGCAGGGACGTCCTGTCTAGAATGTTCAGGGGATGAGCAAATACAAAAAGACCTGCTCCTTGGTTTGGAAAAATCTTATTATGACATCGTAAAGAAATGTTCCGGATCATTGCATGTTAAGCTCTGCTGACGGAATGTTGATTACACAGACAATCATTTCAACCCTCATTTGAAAATGAAATGTGAACAAAATGCAGTTAATCTGACACACGTACAATTGTAGTCATTAAAAACGTAAAGTAAATGCAACATTCAAAAAGTATGTTCTGTGTTAAATAAACAGTATCCCACAAATGCAATAGAGCCTTTTGGCCCTCTGAAGCGAGTTATGGCATGCATATTCAGTATTCATTTCAATTCACCAGGATGATAGCTTTGTGGCATTCAAAAGATAAACTTTATCGAAATCCTCAAAAACGAGACTACATACTGAATAATGATAAAGTCAGAGTCTAAGAGCACACCTGTGATCATACTATATTGATGTGCTGAATTGAACCATTTAACATTGGTGTCATTTCATTTAATTGTCTTTCACAAACATGCATTCAGTCACAAATCAAAGAGTTTCAAGGCAGTTTGACCTCTGATGAGTTTCCTTGCAAATCCAGAAGGCATTCCACCTTGTTTTGTTCTAATATAAAACAAGGACACTTTTATATGGAACAAGCATCCGATGGGGAGAGCTCCATCTTTTAATTCCCAACTAACTTATTTTTGAAATTCATTAGCCTGTACGTTGACTCGAGAACACATTTAGTTTGCAAACTCTAAAGGGAATGGAAAATTGAAAACTCAGATTTAATTTTATGACGAGTTCTCTTGTTTCCATGGGAATTATTCTGTCTCCAATACCCCTGTGCTATTAGTTGGGAGTAAAAGGGCATTCCCAATTAGTCTACAAAAGAAGGGTATTATAAAAAAGCAGTTTCGCTTTGTTCATTCTGCCCTTAAAATACTTAATATTGTGCCTTTCCCTTTTACCGCCCACTGTATCTTAAATAAATCAAGTTCTGCATGTAAATGAACTAGGCTAGTATGTTTATTAAAAGAAGAGGGAGAAAAATTGGCACGCTTTAAAGTTATACCCAAAAAAATCAGTCAGGGGAAGCTGCCTACACAGAGGAACACATTGGCAATCTTCGAAAAGATTCTAATCAGTTGGTCAGATGGGTTGCCAGGACTCTGTTAACTCATGATGAAGTCATAGCTCTAAGCCTTACAGATACAACATAAACTGTGCCAGTCCTGCCCCGTTTGGCACCATAGGCGAGACCCACCATAAAGGCACACCAGCAGTTATATACACACACACACACACACACATAGATTGATGTATGTACAGGTGTATAAGCAATATCACACGAGCAACAGTGCTATACGGCCCTACATCAGCACTGCTGTGATTCGAGTGCTGTAGGTAATAACAGCAGTGCTGTTATAGGGCCATATAGCACGATTGCAAGTGTGAAAATGTGGAAAAACGCATTTGTGCATGGAACTACTTTTTTACGCCATGGATCAGAATCTGCATTTGCTGGTTCAAAACAAATGATGCATCCAAACCTCCGTTTGTAATTCAAAAATATCACTTCAGGAATAGTATCATGCCTTGTGCTGTTTCAATCAAGTATAAGGATAGGTGTGTGTGTGTGTGTGTGTGTGTGTGTGAGCATGTATTTATCACTTTGTGGGGACCAAATGTCCCCATAAGGATAGTAAAACCCACAATTTTTGACCTTGTGGGGACATTTTGTCAGTCCCCATGAGGAAAACAGCTTATAAATCATACTAAATTATGTTTTTTTAAACATTAAAAATGCAGAAGGTTTTCTGTGAGGGTTAGGTTTAGGGGTAGGGTTAGGTTTAGGGGATAGAATATATAGTTTCGACAGTATAAAATCCATTATGTCTATGGAAAGTCCCTATAAAACATGGAAACAGCCAAGCAGAGATGCTGTCAGCTTTCTGAAGATCAGCTTTTTCAGAGTAAAAATTGTGTCCAAGTGGTGGTATTTCTCTCTATTTCGGGGTAGCCGGTGCGCAAGAGTCAATCACTATAGAAACCGCAATGTCCTCCGCCATTTTAAACAGCAAACATTGTGTAATTAATCAGTCTGTTGTGTCTCTCAGCTGTGATGAGCTGTAATGCTGAAGTTGTTAGTTTAAAGCCGTTTAAAGCTATTTCCTAGTTTTAGTAGTGTAGTGTAGTAAGTAAGCGATCACGAAGAGCTGTTGTATGTTAACGGCTGACACGGATTCACTTCATGTCACCTAAATGGCTCATATTACACACAAAAATGATCTTTTACCACCACCTGCTGGCTAACATGTGTAATGTAAAAAAAAAACAATCTGTAGCTCTTAACAGATCTGCACTGCTCTTACACTTTAGTTTAGAACGGCATGAACACAAGCGGAGTGATGCACACAGTGAAGCGTCCGAGTGCTGATGGTGTCAGACCATCAGTGCTCATGGAACATCTCTCGTCCAATCAGATTCGAGAACCGGAACTTACTGTTGTGTGTATGTATATATATATATATATATATACAGATTTATGTGCTCAACATAAACATGAACAAACTCCAAAATTTTTATGATATCAGTCTAGATTTATATAGGGGTGAAATTTAAATGTATCACATCAAATATTCAAATTGTCTCTGACACCTGAAGATTTTATGACCTGTGAGCTCATTAGCAAATTAAGTCGTCGTATGAAAAGTGTGAAGAAATATATGGAATAATGATACGCCAGGGGTATAAGAGGTCTTGGAGTCATTGACTACAGCTTGATTTAAATTCTGATACAGAGACCCAATTAGTGATTTTATTTTATTTTCCTACAGAAAGTGTACACAAACATTTCCAGTAATAAAAGTATGGACATATTATTTAGCTATTTACATAGCTACATATTTACATTGCTATTTGTATTTTTTTTTTTTTACCATATATTTTTGAAAATGTGGATGTCTAGATCAAATAAAATAAATAAAGAAATAATCTCTGAATAAAGAAAATTTAAAATAGTCAAAATGTTTGCATTGTGAAATGATTTTCATGACAATATAGCACAGTTTGCTCATAAATATTAATTATTGCAATGTGTCCGAGTTCACATTAATATTTCCCATTACTGTACACATACATATATATATATACACACATACATATATATATATATATACACACAATATATATGACAGCAAAAACTACCACTATATACAATTTAAATGTTCAAATAAAATTTATAAGAAGGAGGGGGGAATTTATCTAATCATCATGACAGTCTTAAACACGTGCCCCATTTATGCCCCATTATGTCCCATGTAAACGATATATATTAATATTTTCTTTATATTTATTGTAGGGTGAAATATGACCTGTACCCAGGCAGCTTTCAAAGCATAAAAGTATGCTTGTACCAACATCACTTAAAAACAAGAATATGCATTTTAAAACAGCTTCCATACCAAAAATATTATCTATCCCTCAACCCAAAACTCTCACATAAAATAATACTTTCAGTGGAAGTAGAAAACACATCCTTACTAATGTATTGCGGAGCTCAGATTACATTTACCAACTGCTGGGAAGTATTCTGAGCTTTAGTTGTTCTTACTGCAAATTAGTCATCTCAAATATTAGTGTAGAAGTATTGAATTTACCAAGGACTGTGCAAAAGGGAAAGAAATATCATTTTATAGACAAAGACAATCATTGTGAAATCACACACATATATCACTAATGACATATTTGACGTTTTGCTGCAGGCTATTTGGCTTGAAGGTTTCAAAATACTTCAACTTTACATCCAAAGTGAGAAACAACATGAATGAGGTCCCTGGGTTCATGTTTTAGGCCACCTCTATTGAAATCATCTCATACATGATATTGTTGTACTATTAAACTATAGTAAAACAAGGGATAATGCACAAGTTATTATTATTATTATTTTTAAGCTTTTTTAGTTTCATTCAGAACTCTCTCATCAAACATCCTCAAACCCTAAATATGTGTAATTATTCCTTAATCCTTTGACTGATTTTTCTCTTTGTATCAAATAGAATGGGATCAGCTTTTGATTCAGTTTCATTCATAATATAATGAATCAAAAATGAATGCTTGAGAAATTACGTATGGTTGTAAAATAACTGTTCTTGATTGACTTGGTTGAATAAAATAAGTGGAACAACCACAGCTGAAATGTGGATTAATTTATGTATTTTGTATATTTATTTCCGATTACCCTAATTGCATAACTTTGTGATGAAGGTAAAGTAACACTATACAATAAGGCTCTATACATAAACATTATTTAAAGCTGTAAAATGTTTTGTACGTTATTAGATCATAATACCCAAGATATTATTAAATCATAATGTTAATTTGTAAATATACTAGTCAGTTCATGTTTGTTCATAATGTGTTAACCCTTTAAGCTCTGTGGGTGCTTTTAACGATTTCCTGCTTCAGCAGCATACCCAAAATTAAAGACTTATAACTTGACAAACAAAAAAGTTTTAAGTGTTTGATATAATTTTAAAGAAAACATTTTAAAAATGTTATTGGTACATATTATGATAAATTCTGAGACTCTCAACCTAAGAAAACATTTGAACCAAAAAGTAACTTTTTTTCTTAATTTTCTGATTTCTGAAGGTGTAAATAAGGTGGCTCAGAAAAACTGTTTTTGTTTTGTTCCCAATCATGTCAACTGTAACTCATTAAAATTTTGTGTTGATATGACAAAGCAATCAAAAGTTATAGTATAACAAAAATAATTTATACTAGTGACCAAAAACATCTCAGAGTGTCCAAAAGTCTCTCCAAAGTAAACATAATAATTGTACATAAGAACTAATTACACACATGCAAACACAACAATGACTAAAGGTTTGCATAGCATAGAGAGATGCTTTTCAATTACCGGTAGTTTCATTCTGTGCCATTTGAGTCATCATTAAGTCTGTGTCATGAACTTGGCGCCAACTCCTAGTGGCCATATGCAATTAGAGTGATTGATCACATGACTCTCTGCCCAAATATGGAGGACTATCACCATTGGTTGGAACAATCTGAACCCAATATAATTGGTTTACTGTTCTATGACGCCACAGCATTTACGATGACATCATCAGATCAAGAACATGTTTGTAGCCAGATAGCAAGATGCCAGATAGTCAGATGACGTGTGCACATTGTGCTTCATGTGTTTTATTTAATGATCTCTGCATCTGATTACTTAATGTGTGGGCTCATTTTAAAGAAAATCACCTCATCTAAGTAATGGTATGTGATATTATTTGTTCTGTTTATGTTTCATAAAGTTATAAACATAAACGCGGCATGCATCTGTGAGTAAAACAAATGTGCTAGTTGTGTTCTACTATTTGAGAACTTTCCAACAGCATATGACACATGGCTTTATGATCAGTTTGATGTTTTTGCTGATTACAATAATATGTACCGTATACATTTGTATAAATAAATTATCAAATCGGAACACTTCTGATTTGCCTGCAAATTTCAAAGCACTTGTTTTGGACATAATGCTACATGCTAATGCTATTGTATACAAACTTATTATAAAAGTGTTACCTAAGATTGTATGCATACAAAATGACAAATAACACATATTTCATATAAAATGTTTATTTGCACCCCTTCATTACTTGTCTGTATATAAGAGAGAGTAACAAAATCCAAATATGCAATCCATTCAGTACTTTTCTTAAAAAAAAAAAAAGGAAAAACTGTAAGGCATGTCTGCTTGCATGACATAAACGTTGTATTAAAACTTCACCTATAGGAGCTCAAAGCAGCGTGCTTCAGTAGAAACAACTTCACTTCCAAACCACAATCTCATCAAAGTGTTCCAAGCATGTATTTAACATGGCTTGCACTTGTTTACATGTAAACTTTTTTTTCTTCTTTTTTTTTTGTCACTCATAGCGATAAACAATCTAAATGTGGAACTCAGTTTCAAAGTGCAATGTGGAAAGAAAAATTATATAAGTAGAAACTTTTTTTATCGTTCAGTTTCTATGAAATATAAAATGAAAATAAAATAAAAATGTCCATTTGATGGATGGACATACTGTATCTTAGTTTTTACATCCTCCAATAATATCGGTGATACATTTTGAAACGCTATCATCCTCGCACAAAAGAGAAAGCCATACATTCAGACCACAAATAGAAACACGCAAGCTATTAAGTTTTACATGACATGCTCTTTTCAATAACACCATATCTTTGAATTCTGACAGGAAAGCACAATAAAGGAGGGGAAAAAAGAGAAAAATAGAAAGAAAGAAAAATTAACATGGCCCTATATTACGACCAGCCCTTTTGGGACCCTCGACTACTTTTGAGGGTTCCTCACTTTCGTCGTCTTCTTTTTTTTTTTTAAGTAAAGTTGGCATGTCATTCAAAGAGCACTCTGGAATTCTCTGTTCTTGTAAATCTTTCCATCTATATTTCCTTAGCTTTCTTTCTAACTTAGCGTCAACATGAAATTACATTCACAACCCATTTTCAGAAGCAAAAGCTCGACTATATATATATATATATTTTTTTTTTCTTCAGATAATTTGTATTGAATTAAAAATTTCGCAATCTATTCGCAAATAGATTTATCCGAGAAGCAAAATTTTGTAAGATAATACCAATTTTAAGACAATATACTGTATGTTGAATTATGATGATTTTTCTAACCAAAGTTTGGTTTGAAATGACTTTTGACTAAGATTAATACACTGGAAAGAAAAAGTATGTGAACCCTTTGAAATTAGCTGGTCTTCTGCATTAATTGGTCATAAAATGTGATCTCATCTTCATCAAAGTCACAAGTATAGACAAACACAATGTGCTTAAGATAACAAAACATATAAACAATTATAATCTTACATGTCTTTATTGAACACACCCTATTAAACATTCACAGTGCTGCGGAAAATGTTAATGCTAATTAAAGCCATGAGTTGTCAAACATGGCATCCAATTAATGAAATGAGATTGTAGGTGTGGGTTAGAGATAATTTGACTTATAAAAAGCACTCAAATATTTTCAGTTTGCTATCCACAAGAAGTATCTGCTGACGTGGACCATGCCTAGCTAAAAGAGATCTCAGAAGACCTACGATCAAGAATTGTTGCTTTTTATGAAGCTGGAAAGGATTTCAAAGTTATCTCAAAGATCATAGATATTCGTCTGTTCACATTTAGACAAATTGTCTATAAATGGAGATGATTTATTACTATGGGTACTCTCCCTAGAAGTGGCCGTCAACTAGACGTTGACTCAAAGGGCACACCACAGAATGCTCAGTGAGGTAAAAAGTAAACCTAGAGTGACAGATAAAGACTTGAAGGAATCACTGGAACTGGTTAACAACTCTGTTCATGAATCTACTTTACAGAAAACATCAAACAGGCATGGTGTTCATGGCAGGACATCATGAATGAATTTGCAGCTTTCCAACAAGTTTGCTGAAGTTTGCAAAGACCACTTTGATGCTCCACAATGCTACTGGGAAAATGTTTTGTGGATTGATGAAACTATCCCAAGTTTATTAAGATATACTACAGGATAATGTCAGGGTGGCTGTGACAATGACCCTAAACATCAAAGTATATCCACTACAAAATGGCTTAAAAAAAAAGAAAATCCACCAATTGGAGTGACCCAGTCAGAGCCCAGATCTTAAGAGAGCTGTTCACACCACACATCCTAAGAATATGACTTAGCTTAAAACAGTTTTGTAAGATGAAATGGTCCAAAAGTCCTTCTGAACGTTTTGCAGGTCTGGTCCGCCTCTACCGGAAATGCTTGATTGAGGTTATTGCTGCCAAAGGAGGATCGACCAGTTATTAAATCCAAGGGTTCACTTACTTTTTCCATGGCACTGCGAATGTTTAATGTGATTTGTTCTGTAAAGATATGAACGATTATAATTGTTTGTGTGTGTTGTTATCTTAAACACATTGTGTTTGTCTATACTTGTGACTTTGATGAAGATGAGATCACATTGTATGACCAATCAATGCAGAAGACCAGCTTATTCCAAAGGGTTCACATACTTTTTCTTGCCTCTGAAAGTGTTAAAAAAGCATTTCTCATTGTTAACTACTGTAGTTAACTAATAGTAATGATTAAAACCTTATTGTAAAGCACTACCAATGATTAGTGAGAAACAATACTTGATTTTATCAAGTAGGAACTGGATTGTGAAAAGTGGGTTGAATGTCACCTGAATGTGAGTTTGCGGTTGTTTGCGGAGGACTTCTTTTTTGTTTTGTGCACTGATGAATCCTAATAATGTATATTAAGAAAATCATTACAATAGATTTTGATTTCATGTTGACTTCAAGACACATTTAGAAGTACGTTCAACCTTGTCCTCTATTGGCTTACTGGATTACTTATTTCCAAAAACTCTGAGGTGCTTTTTAAACCTCTGCCAGATTCCACATTTCATTTACAAAGCTATATATGTGTCTATATAGTGTTTTCACATCACTGAAGCTTTCCGCCTTCAAAGTTTACCATGAACAGAAAACAGAGGATTTTAGCGTTGACGCACTTGAATGATGAAACGAGTTTTTAAGCAAGCAGGTTTCAATGTAAAGCACACAGGCTCTGGTGAATGCATGGCGTCCTTCGTATAAACGAAGAGTTGTTTGGAGAGGTTTTTTTAAAACAATATTCAAACATGCCCACATTCATAACGGGAAGTCAGGGCCATTAAATTGGCAATTCCATTCGTTTGTGCACTGTACAAATTTGATCTGAAATTCACTGGATTAGCAACAATTAAAACTACAGACACAAATGTGTCAGTACAACCAAGAGAGTGACCTTATAACATCCATTACAGCTCCCACAATCATTGGCCGTCATTCATACAATACTAGCAAAACAAATTTCTGTGCATCGTTCATAAAACCATTCGTATGTTTATTTTTGCATTCACATGGCAACAAATAATTTCTTAATTATGTCCAAACATAAACCAAAACAAAACTCTTTAAACATGAAGAAAATCAAAAACATGCTTAAAACATTTTTTTTACCAATGTGCTAAGAAATGTAAACGTATAATCAAGATATTCTAAGATTTTTTGAAAACATGATTTCTCTGAAAAATGTAACTTTTAAAGAATATTTTCTTTGAAGTTGTGTGTGTGTATATATATATATATATATATATTTAATTTGTTTTCTAGAAAAAAGACAAAAATACGGATTAAGAATTATTTTTGCAGTGCAATTAAATGCGACAGTTTTCATAAGAATGTTTTTTTTTTTGACAAAAAATAAACTATAACTCCAAAATAAGTCAATTTCACTAAAGAATTATATATATATATAAAATCACAGAAATTCTTTCTGCACGTGTTCATGAATGAAGCCCATTGATTCACAATATAAATGTGTAATTGTGAAAGTCAACCAGAAAAAAGCCAACGGTGAGATAATTAAAAAGAAATGTTGATATGCAAATAAAGGGTTGTAAATAGATAATTGAGTACAATACAAAAATGCATAAATAAGAGTAAAGACACTTTCAACTAAATTTAGTTCTATTTTTGCTATTTTAACTTTAAATCGGCGCTTCCGTCCAGGGATCTGATGCGGTTGGGCTGTTGAAAATGGACGAACTCTGACGTGACGTTCGTTCTTCTGTCGTAAATAAGCGTCGCTTTTGAACTCTCGCGTGAACTCGCTGGCCCGCTTCACGCTTCTCGTCAATTGCGGTCAGGTAGCGCTTTTTAAAAGTTACAAACGTTTGTAATTGTCTTTTTATTTTTTTACACAGACATATTGATTTGCTACAGAAGACATTCATTGATCGACTGGAGTCGTGTTGATTACTTTTATGCTGACTAAATGAGACATTTGACCGTCAAATTGCTGGCACACATGTGCTTCCATTATAGGACCTGACAGAGCTCTATCATCTTCTAACAATCTTCATTTACATTCTGCTGAAAACAGTCATACACGTCTGGGATGGCATCAGGATGAGTGAATAATGAGACAATTTTAGGGTTTAGAATTTGAGTGAAATATTCCTTTAAGGGAATTGTTTCATTCTTAAGGGAAATAACATGTAACAAACTTTTCCTCAATATATTTTTGAATAATTTCAAACTTATCAGGTGCAATTTTTTAAACGCGAGTACCTGTGAAGCCAGCCTTAAAATTGCAATTTAAAATAAAAATAATATATATTTCAAAAATAAAATGAATGCTTGTAATGAAAAGGCCCAAAGCATCATTCTCTGCAAGAGCTATTTTATTATATATAAGCATTTTTGAATAAAAGTTGCTAACTGGTAAAGCCAAAATATAATATTATATTAGAAATATAAATAATTTTTCTGTCTCTGTAAGAAAACATTTGATAACTAAAATCTTTATATTAAGATAAGGATCATTTAATTTGAATCATGTCGGAGTAACCCTCAGGGACTTTCTATCAGACTCGCTTCAAGCTCTCAGTCCTATAAAAGAAATTCAAATTACTATCGGTTTTAATTAACATAAAAAGTCACCTTTTTAACACAAAAAAACAAGATTGAAAGAAACGGTGCATTAAAATTGAGTGAAAATCACAGTTAAATCATTTACTAATGGCCTTCCCATGCATTCTCACAGTGGTGCATAAACAAGTTTGATTTGTGTTTTTGTTTACTTCTGTTTTTTGTTTTGTTTTTTATTATAAGATGAATTCAGGCGTGGAAAGAAAAAAAAAAGAAAAGAAAAGCCCACCAGAGATCATTGTGTTTCTCTAATTTTATACAGAATAAAAGAAAAAACAAAAATATATATTTTCATATTCCCATTCTTTTCCGAAACGACCATGATGAAAGTGGTCCCGTTCCCACGGAAACCACCTTTCATCCTGAAACTTTGTTTGTCTTTTAAAACTGATGTGTGTCGTTTCTGTGCCAATAGTGTCACCAAACGGAATTGCAAAAATAATGACTGTTTCCCATTGGTTGGCTAAAAAGATAGTCCCGCCCCATCTCATGCCATTGGCTGAACCAATGTTGCTGCGTCAGGCAGGTCGGTATGCTCAAACAAACAGAGCAATATTTTTATAGTGTTGCACGTTTTGTGGAAATTAACCTACAAACGGCTTACTTTTATTTGACATGTCGAAAATGTATCCGTCCCTCCTTTTCATTAAAAAAGCTCAAATTTAGGTTGCAGTGTGGCACCTACAATGGAAGTGGATGAGGCCAATTTTTGGAGGGCTTAAAGGCAGAAATGTGAAACTTTATTTATAAAAGCACTTACATTAATTTGTCTGGTAAATCTTGTGTATTATTTGAGCTGTAAAGTTGTTATAAGTGTCGTTTTAGGGTTTTCGACGTTACGTCATCATGGCAAAACAGTTGTAAAATCGGATATAACTACACAGTAATGTTTAGTATGAGATTTTAACACATATTGTTTTTGTCTTGTGGCTTGTATACTTCTAAAACAGTGAGTATTTTAACATTTACAGATTTACCCCATTGACTTCCATTATAAATGCCTCACTGTAACCCAGATTAAAAAAAATGAAAGAAAAGAAGGGCCGTTTTGCAAATGATTTTTGTGATATCTGTCAACATTATGCCACAAATGCTGTCGATTGAACTAAATCCGGAATATTCCTTTAAACTGGGATACGATAAGAATTGTACCATTGTAAAAATAACATACTTTAGCTTTAATTTCCAAAAGAGAAGCTGCTTTGTGATTGCACCAAGCATTCTTTGGAACAAGCAGGATGCAAAAGTTTGCGTTCACTTCTTTACTAAACTCTCTCTCTCTCTTTCTCTCTCTCTCTCACTCCTTATATCTAGCTAGCTTGTTCTCCTTTTCTTTTTTTTACAAGGGCTTTTTCTCCTTTTTTTGGAAAACGTCCAGCTCTGTTAAGGAAAGGCTAACAGTGCATTGTGAACGACGCTGCATTTGTCTTAAATGTCCTTGTGGCGGTTTGCCCCCTCCTGCCATTATCTCCATTGCAACAACAGCGTCGTGAGCGTGATTACAGCAAATAGTAACGGCAACGATGGGCTTTGCTGATGGGCTGTGTTCGCTGCTGGTTGTGGGTCGCTTATGTCAGCTTCCACCATCGGAGGTTCTGTGTGCACCACTTCAGGCTCTGTCGTAAAGCCACTTCCACTGCCCGAACCGCTCTCCTCATCACCTGATGTAAAGAAACATGCAGAGAGGAGAAATCTTCAGAAACAACATGCAAGTGATCGTCAATTCCAATTTTTACTGCAGTTGAATAATGCAGATTTACTGGATGATAAAATGATGATGGATATGATACAAGACAGACATTTTCAATAAATACATAACAAAAAAAATACTTAAATAAATAATTAGGAACTACCGAACTACTTCCTTTTCCGTACTCACCGATACCTGTCTTTGTTTTGTTTTTTCTGAATTCCATATCAACTGTTTTTCAACTTTATCATCAAAATGGTGTCTAAATAAATTTTTTATTAAAACTTGAATCAAATGAAAATAGAACAAATGATTTTCAAAATAACATTGTATTTTTTTTTAATCAAATAAAGTGTTTTTTACAGAATCTCACAACACAATCAATATTTTTTGTCAAATATAGTAGTATTACAGTGAATATTTCATAAATATACAGTAGTGATCTATTTCTGTAAATTTTTTACACTTAAATTGAGCTTTTATTTTGAAGCTCTTTCTGTTTCCGTTTTTTTTATTGTAGCTTATCACTTTCAGAAAAGCAGGTCGATACGTGAATCACTTATCGCATAAGGCTGCAAATCAATGAAATAAATATGTAGTCTGTATGTGCTGCACGCTATAAAGTGAATTAGCGCTCTGCTCGCTGTCATCTGCTGCAAAAAGAGTGCACGATAATCATGATGGTGTTTTCCGTGTATGAGCCAAGGAGCTCTAAAAGGTACGAGACACTGGCTCCACACATTCACTTTGAAGCGTGCAGCCAGGGCCGCCGCTGGCCAAATTGATGCCCTATGCAGAGTTCCAGAGTTCCTTAACTGCTTTCGGGTCCTTGAATAACATATAACGTGTGAGTACGGGCAGCCGGTGGACTTTCTGGTGTCCTCCTAGGATAAGATGGTGCCCCCCTATGGAGTTGGTGCCCTACGCAGACTGCGTAGTCTGCTTATTGAGAGCGGCGGTACTGTGTGCAGCACATGCAAACTATATATTTATCTCATTAAATCACAGCCTTTGTGGTTTAATAGTCACACTAGGACATAGAAGTGATTGTAAGTGAAGTGGAGTGGTGGTGGCGTAGTGGGCTAAAGTGCTGAGCTGGTAATCAGAAGGTCACTGGTTCGATCCCCACAGCCACCACCATTGTGTCCTTACCTCCAGGTTGCTCTGGGGGGATTGATCCTGTAATAAGTGCACTGTAAGTCGCTTTTGGATAAAAGCGTCTGCTAAATGTAAATGTAAAATGTAATTTGTGTGCCAAGTGTTTACGGAAATGACATTGGTAAGTCAGTAATTGTCAATTGCTGACAATTGACATAGCAAAGTAGAAACTTGTATTTATATCCAATTAATTTAATGCATAGTCACAGATGTACATATATCAGATATTAAAAAACGTTTTCTTCAAACGTGGATCATCCAACTTGGTCTTACGACAAGTCGTATTAATTAGTACGAAATGGCATGCAGAAGTGTCTTCTAGATAAAAAATACATTTTCCAAAAAAGTATCAACTAGTTCAAATAATAAGAATTGTATATGTAATATTTATATCAATTTCATAATTGCTTATTTATTAGATTTGTATTAATTGGTTCATTACTGAGTCTCACAAATAGTGTTACTGTACAACGACCAACTCAAATCCCCACAAACATGAATGTCACCCGAGGACAAGTGTATTCCTGGACCAACTACTGCACCTTCATTTCGGACACGACCCTCCATTATCATAATTCAGTTTTCTGTTGGTGTCAGTTGCGACCGAAATTCCCCACTCTCATATTAACAGGCATGAGATCTTGTTTCCCTGACACTGACAGAGGGTTTAGATGGTGTGTGATGCTTTTTTGACGTCACTCTATGATTAATGGAGCTGTATGAGAGACACGCTGGCCTCCTTACGGGCAAGAAAAATGCCCGAAATATTATGCATTAGATAAAGGTGTAAATGCTGATATGAGTTTGGGCTTGTTTTGAACTGTGCAATTGAACCTATTTTCATCTGCGCAGAATTATTTTAAGTAAAAACCAGTTTAAGTAGGTCAACCTTAAATCAAATGTCTATTACAAACAGCGTGTTGTGTTGTCTGATATGCAAATGTACCTATGCACTCACAGAGGTGAACTTGTTGACTTTTCAACATTGCTAAAAAGGTACACACTCAAGCATGTAGATATATACATATATACACAGTACTCTGCAAAAGGCACATAAGATGTTTCACAAAAGCATATGTCTTAAGATGGTTATTTCTATCCTCAGCTTTAGTGTGTCAATAGGAAAGGACTCCCAAAAGGACTCCCAAACATTACTTTTGTAAATAGAATAGATTGGGATAGAAGAACAGGGAGCCCTCCAACAGATGTCATGGCCCCCACAGAGCCCCCCACTGATCGAGTCAGTCTGAGATCACATAAAGAGACAGAAGCAATTGAGACAGCCGAAATAGATAGAAGAACTGTGGTGAATTCTCCAAGAAGCTTGGGACATCCTATCTGCCAACAACCAAGAGAAACTGTGTGCAGGTGTATCTTGGAGAATATGGGCTGTTTTAAAGGCAAAGGTGGTCACACTGAATATTCATGTAGCTTTTTATGTTTACTGGACTTTGTATGACATTAATTGATCAATGAAAACTATTTATGTCATTATTTTTGAAGACATCCTCACTATGCAACATTTTGTGCCTAAAAGTGCCTATTGAGATCACGATTATTTAACACGATTACTCATTGACTTTGGAAACATCATGCATTTATTGAACTTAAAAAATATATATTCTGCATTATAGATCTAAAGTAAATGTACGTTGTTTTAAAGGAGTTTTAGATATTATTTTGGAAAAACAAGCAAAAAAAGACTAATCAAAAACGTATTTTGTTCCAGTGTATAATGGGCGAAGACTACACTATCTCACTTCGATCCATCTTTAACTTACGGAGTGGATTGACTGTACGGAGAATAAAGACTTCGCTTGAACCAGGCATGCAAGAGATACGGGCAAGCTGCTGTAAATGTGCATCTACTGTCGTCTGAACCAGTTTCAAAAGCGGAACCGTGAAAGAGAGACCCTGCGTGTGCATGTGATAGAGACTGAAGGATGTGTCCATTCAGCGAGCTGCAGACAGGTACTGTAGACAGGTACTGTAGACAGGTACTAGACTGAACAACAGCCAGAGAAAATAATAATTTTGAGATTTTAAACTTCAGCAAAATAAAATTCAGCATTCAATATGTTTTATATCTGTATATATAGTGTCTAATAACACATTGTCAATGTACAGTTCACTTAAGTTTCTCTTGCCAATAAAGTTCGATATGAACTGAATCTGCCCATTTGATCTTATTATTAAACATAGTCCGCTGGAAAATGCCACGTCCATTGATTTTATGGCACGTGTATGTATCCTTGTATCAAAGATTAATACCTGTAAAATTCTGTCTTACTAACTCTATCTGCAAAAAATAAATAAACAGAAATATGATATATATATTATATTATATCTAATATATTTATGATGATTTTTTTATGATTGTTGTAATGTATCATGTACCATAATTTAATTGTGATTAATCACAATTAACTACAGAAATATGTGCAATTAATTAGTTAAAAAAATGTATCAATTCCCAGTCCTAATATATATACATATCATTGTATAAATACAAACAACACTGACTATATAGATAACTGTATATAACTAAATGCTGACTAATATATATATATATATATATTTACACTGGCAGCCAAAAGTTTGGTATAATGTACAGATTTTGCTGTTTCGGAAGGAAATTGGTACTTTAATTCACCAAAATGGCATTCAATTGATCACAAAGTATAGTCAGGACATTACTGATGTAAAAAACAGCACATCACAATGCTCAAATCTAAACAGCAGCATCAATCCAACACCTTATCCTTGAGTAATCATGCTAAATTGCTCATTTGGTACTACAAAATCACTTGCTGTTATATCAAACACAGTTGTAAGATATTTGGTTCATTAAATGAAGCTTAACATTGTCTTTGTGTTTGTTTTTGAGTTGCCACAGTGTGCAATAGACTGGTGTGTATGAAGGTCAATATTAGGTAAAAAATGGCAAAAAAGAAACTGCTTTCTCTAGAAACTCATCAGTCAATTGTTGTTGATTAAGGTGATACAATGCTTGAAATTATCAAAAAACTGAAGATTGCATAGAAAGGTGTACACTACAGTCTTCAAAGACGAAGGACAACTGTCTCTAACAAGGACAGAAAGAGATGTGGAAGGTCAGATGTACAACTAAACAAGAGGATAAGTACATCAGAGTCTCTAGTTTGAGAAATAGATGCCTCACATGTCCTCCGCTGACAGCTTCATTGAATTCTACCTGCTAAACACCAGTTTCATGTACAACAGTAAAGAGAAGACTCAGGAGGCCTTATGGGAAGAATTGCAAAGAAAAAGCCACTTTTGAAACAGAAAATCAAAAAGAAAATGTTAGTGTGGGCAAAGGAAGACATTGGACAACAGATAATTGGAAAAGAGTGTTACGGATCTTAACCCCATTGAGCTTTTGTGGGATCAGTTAGACTGTAAGGTGCGTGAGAAGTGCCCGACAAGACAGTCACATCTATGGCAAGTGCCAAGTTTTTGTACTCTTTGAAGTAATTTTTTCAAATTATAATAGTAATTTTTCACATTACTAATGTCCTGACTATACATTGTGATCAGTTGAATGCCACTTTGGTGAACAAAAGTACCAATTTATTTAAATAAGAGCAAAATCTGTAAATGTTTCAAAATTTGGACCGCAAATGTGTGTGTGTATATATATATATATATATAAATTAGGCTGTCAACTGATCAGTCAACTGATTTTTAATCGAATTAATTACATGACATGCCGATGAATTAATAGAGATAATTGCAATTAATATAATATATATATATAAATAATAATATATAATACGGATTGAAATTCAGTTTTATTCTCATATCATTGAGCAAGCCTATAGTTCACAGCAATCTATTTTGAATTTTTCAATAATTAATCGTACTAAATGAATGTGTCAAATGTTGGTGCAGCTATCTTTATGAACTCTCTAGAGACATCATTATTTTTATACTGTACGAACTATAGATTCTATACCTTAACCCTACCCTTAACCCTCAAAAAAACTTTCTGCATTTTTACATTTTCAATAAAACATAGTTTTAATGGTGAACTGAAGCTTTCTGGAAGTCCATTCTGTGGACAGATGAGTCCAAAATTGAACTGTTTGGTCACAACCAAAACCGCCACCTTTGGTGAAAAGTCAACACTGCATACCAGCATGAGAACCTTCTCCCAACAGTGAAGCATGGTGGTGGGAACATTAAGATCTGGGCCTGCTTTTCGTCCTCGGGATCTGGACAATTCCACATAGTCCAGAGAATCATGAACTCTGAGGTATATTGGAAAATCCTGGAAGATAACCTCAAGCCGTCAGTTGTGAAGTTAAAGCTTGGCCAAAAATGGATCGTTCAACATGATAATGATCCGAAGCATTCCAGCAAAACAACCAAAGAATGGCTGAGGAAGAATAAGATTCGTGTTATGGATTGGCCCATTCAAAGTCTGGACCTGAATCCAATTGAAATGCTGTGGCGAGACCTGAAGCGGGCAGTTCATGCCAGACTCCCATCCAACCTCACTCGACTGGCTGCGTTCTGCAAGGAGGAGTGGGTAAAAAGTCCCCAAAGCAGATGTGAGAGACTGATTAGTCACTACAGAAACCATTTGGTTGAGGTTATTGCTGCGAAAGGAGGTGCGATACCCTCTTAACTGAAGGGGTTCACATATTTTTGCACCCATGAAATCAGAGTTTTTGTTAAATCAACCACTTTCATTAAATAAACAATGACAATATATCAACCACTTTCATTAAATAAACAATGACAATATATCATTTTCTTTTGTTTGAGTCCATTATTTGGAATGTCAGTGTTATGAATTGGGGTATAGATTAAATGGTAAATGGTCTGCACTTATATAGCCCAAGGACACTTCAGCATGTGGAGTCATGTGGGCCGGGATTCAAACCACCAACCCGACCTGGTCTACCAACTGAGTCACAAACATACTGACTATCTCTGTAGGGTTCACAAACTTTTGAGCAGCACTGATATATATATATATGTGATGCTCTTGTTCTACCCGCTCCGTACGGGACTCAAACCTAGGCCTCCGGCGTGGGAGGCGGGTGCTCTAACAAGGAGGCTAAAGGCTACAGCCTCTAGCATCAGTCGCTAGTGCACAGGAGACTGAGGTTTACACACTGCACAGCTATCTACCAGCTGACTCCGTTATATATATATATATATATATATATATATATATATATATATACAGTTTATACTATATATAAACTGTTGGAAATGTTTTCTGAAGGTAACTTACTTGAGTCTTGGAAGTAGACGTCTTTGCCATTGTACGCGTTTCGTAACTTGTTGGTCATCACACGCAGTGTCATGATCTGCTGTCGTATAAAAGTATCCGGTCTTGTGATGTCCACTTCTACCTCCGGATTATTCAGCTGGTTTGTGAGGCCGTCTTTAACAACGTCTGGAAAATATCTGAAAATGAACAAACAAACATTTGGAATGGAGTATTGGTTGGAATATTCCATGAAAAAAAAAGTTTTCACAGTTGAGGTTACACCAACACATAAATAAGACATTTCGCAGAGCATGCAATATTTTTCCCTTAAAACATCCTCCATGCAGTACTTTTTCATGAACCCATCATACTGTATCTGCTTTATATGTTGGATAAAATATTTAAAATCAAACTTATTAAGTATTTTTCTTGTTTTATGTTACAGATTTTAAAAGTACTGCATAACAGGAATGACTCCACTGCAATTGTAAAGGTTAACTGTTGGCCATACATTTGCAAATGGTCACATTAATGAGCATATTGACCCAACTATGACCCCATCTGGAGTAACTTTAGTGCGATCAGCATTAACATGCTCTGCATTGTGTTCAGGATGTATTCATTTCCAACATTCAGTTCCAATAGGCTCGTGTTTGAAAAGTCAGCGGTTTTATGTCACCCTACAGTATGTTAAAGCACACAGCAATATTGTGAGTTTGCACTCTGTACTTTCACTCATGTACAGGTAGTTATAATTGGTTAAATAGATGCAAGAAAACCAATCACAATTCAGTATGTTACTATTACAATGACATCATCGCTGCGGGTTACTTTTTACATGGCGAACACTCTAATAATGTAGTTCAATGGAACTTCCATTTCTTAAAGGATAAACAGTTTTAAAAGATATAGAAAATATATAAAAACGTTATTTATTAAAATTTTCCAAAATCGATTGCACACTTAAGACTGAACTGATCTACTTTGAATAGAGTCTGTACACTAATAACCCCATGAAATGGCTTGATGAGCGCAGTTTACTTTACTTTCTTTATTGTAAGGATGTACTGTATTTCCTATTGAAACAGGAAGTTTGGGCGGGACATATTTAAATCTTTTTATTTTTGTGCTTTTCCCAGCAATTTGGTAAGCCCAATTCCGACTGCTTACTAGGTCTTCGTGGTGGCGCGGTTACTCACCTAAATCTGGGTGGCGGAGGACAAGTCTTAGTTGCCTCCGCTTCTGAGACCATCAATCCATGCATCTTATCACGTGGCTCGTTGTGCATGACACCACGGAGACTCACAGCACGTGGAGGCTCATGCTACTCTCTGCAATCCACGCACAATTTACCAGGTGCCCAGGGCTGGACTGGTACTCTGGCATAGCAGGTATTTTCCAGGTGGGCCGACGCACTTTGGGGCCGATCAGGGGCGGACTGGCCATCGGTAGAACCGAGCGGACTGGTGGGTCGTCTACGAAACACGCCGAATGGGCCGCGATAAGCCAAAATTAGGTGCCGCGTTTGCAGGACGGACCACAAAACGACGTCGCAATATGCAGAAAAGGACAGCGAATACCCCCGTTGCTCAACAGTTGGGCCAGTTGCCATGTAAAATCCCGGGATGATTTCTCTTCTCAGTCCAGCCCTGCACGTGCCCCATTGAGAGCGAGAACCACTAATCGTGACCCAGAGGAGGTTACCCCATGTGACTCTACCATCCCTAGCAACCGTGCCAATTTGGTTGCTTAGGAGACCTGACTGGAGTCACTCAGCACACCCTGGGTTCAAACTCGCGACTACAGGTGTGGTAGTCAGCGTCAATACTCGCTGAGCTAACCAGGCCCCTTAGGGCGGGACATATTGAAGCGACTGTCCCTTTTTAAAAAATAGCCAATAGCCTTCAGTATGCATCTCAGACATTAACCTTTTTTGTAACTGGCTATTGCTAGTCAGAGGCAGGTAGTATTAGCGGGAGGTACATTCTCATTCTAGAGAGCATTTTATAGGTCAAAATATGGCTAAAATCTGCAAAAAAAAATATTTTGTCAACTTTTAGGAGAACAGAAGCATGTAGATGGACACAACGCAAACAGACATGAACTCTTTAAGAAGTCAAGCTGAATTAATTGTAAAAATAGTTTTAAGAAGAATAGAATAATATGATAGTATCAAAACAGTGCTGCCTTGCAAGCAGTTAATAAGGTATCGTTGCTGAATTTTAACTCTACAAATCTGTATAAACACATGCTGCAGCATTATACAAGGATTGCTCTCTATTGTGATCTAATCTCCTAATAACTGCTTTAGGAGGAGGTAATTGTTTGTGCCTAATGAATATTTCAGGTGGCGCTTTGTAGAAAAATACACAGAACTTGTTGAATGCTTGCGGGTGCGCTATCACAAACATGCCTCTAAGTGTGTCCTTTTTAAGTAGTAATTAGCCAATATTGAGATTGTTGTATTCTGTGGAGACCTGATCTGTCAAACACAAAAACCATCACATTCATTTCTTATAAGGCTTATAATTTGTGTTAAATTGTTGTTACTCTAAAAAACTCTCTTTACAGTACGCCAGAATTAAATGATGAGGCTACTCGGAGAGAAATTGAAACACGTCTTATATTGCACCATCGGCTCATATTATCACTTGTGGAAGGCCAGAAAGTAGGAGGGTTAGTCTGCCAATCCGTCTGGCATATTGTCAAACGCAGGCAGACGGAGTGACAGACAGCATGATGCGTGCCATTAGATGGCCATGAACTGATGATAAAATATGAGCTATGTGATGGAAATAGACATTTCTTCTTATTTATGCAAATGAACAGAGCTTGATGGCTTTTATTGGGCAAAATCAACCTGCATAATCCTGCTTTGATGTAGATGTCTCACGTGATCTCCTGAGTAAATGTGGTTCAACACATGCATATTTCCCAACGTTTACATGGATAGTGAAATAGACAATACTGACGTATTGACAGCATCGAAAATGTAATCATTAGACTGTATGTATAATCAACTTTATTGTTCAACTATATTGTTCAACTTTTTTGCTGTTGGACACAAATGTTTTCAGAAAATGCTGCTGCTCATAAACGTGACTATAAAATAAAACACAAAAGCATCATAAAAAAAGCATTAAAGTAATCCATTCTATTTGTACGCTATAAAATAATCAGAAGCCGTAGGGTAGCTTACCATCTGCACATTTTTTGTAATTACTCTACCAGTGGCAAGAAAAAGTATGTGAACCATTTGGAATTACAGTACCTGCATTTATGTATAAATTTGTCTTCATATCAGATTTGATCTTCATCTAAGTTACAATTATGAGCAAACACAACTTTTCAACTAGAAGTGGTGGCTGCGTAGTGGGCTAAAGCCCATAACTGTTAATCAGAAGGTCGCTGGTTCGATCCCCACAGCCACCACAATTGTGTCCTTGAGCAAGGCACTTAACTCCGGGGGGATTGTCCCTGTAATAAGTGCACTGTAAGTCCCTTTGGATAAAAGCGTCTGCCAAATGCATAAATGTAAATGTAACTAATGACAAACCAATTATTGTATTGTTCATGTAAATATTGAATACACCATTCAAACTGTCATAGTGAAGGTTGGAAAAAGTATGTGAACCCCATAGGCTAATGACATCAAGACATGATAATTAGAGTCAAGAGTTGGTAAATCTGGCATCCAATTATTGAAACAAGATGAGAGGTGTGGTTGAGTTACTCAGACATTAGTTTATTTTTTTTCCTATTCAAAAGAAGCATCTGCTGACGTGGACCATGCCTCACAAAAAAGATATCTCAGAAGATCTACAATCAAGACTTGTTGCTTTGTTTAAAGCTGGAAACGTTACAAAGTTATATCTGTCCACACTAAGACAAATTGTCTATAAATGGAGAAGATTTAGCACTGTGGCTACTCTCCCTAGAAGTGGCCGTCCAGCCAAGATTAATGAGGTAAAACCTCAATTAGGTAAACACAGAACCTTAGAGTTACAGCTAAATTCTTGAACATCTCTGTTCATGAGTCTATTATAAACAAAACAAAAAAACATTAAACAGGCATGGTGTCCATGGCAGGACACCATGAAGGAAGCCACTCCTTTCCAACACAATCATTGCTTCACACTTTTTGAAGTTTGTCAAAAATCACACTGAAACCACAACACTATTGGGAAACTGTTTTTTGGATTGATGAAACTAAGGTTGAATTGTTTGGAAAGAACACGCAGCACTACTTATGACATAAAAAGTGCAATGCTTACCAACATGAAAACATCACCCAAACGGTGAAGTACAGTGGTGGTGTATTATGATTTGGGGCTGCTTTCCATAACCAAAGAAAAATGTATTCAAACAGGAAGTTTGGTTGGAAGTGTATCCAGATATCCTACAGGATAATGTCAGGGTGGCTATGCATCAGCTGAATGTCAATAGAAGCTGGGTGATGCTGAAGGACAATGACCCTAATCATCCAAGTAAATCCACTACAGTATGACTTAAAAAACAAAAATAAAAAATACAAATCCACCATTTGGAGTGGCCTAGTCAGAGCCCGGACCTTAACCCAAATAGAGATGCTGTGGAATGAACTCAAGAGAGCTGTTCACACCAAATATCCCAAGAATATGACTGAGCTTAAACAGTTTTGTAAGTAAAAATGGTCCAAAATTCCTTCTGAATGTTGTGCAGGTCTAATCTGCAGCTACTGGAAATGTTTGGTTGAGGTTATTGCTGCCAAAGGAGGATCGACCAGTTATTAAATCCAAGGGTTCATTTAGTTTTTCCACAGCACTGTGAATGCTTAATGCGATGCGTTCAATTAAGACATGACAGATTATAATTGTTTGTGTGTTGTTGGCATAAGCACATTGTGTTTGTCTATACTTGTAACTTTGATGAAGATGAGATCACATTTTATGTCCAATTAATGCAAACAAGCAGCAAATTCCAAAGGGTTCACATACTTTTTCTTGCCACTGTAGATCCAGTTTTTATATGGATATCACAAAATTCATTAGGGCATAAATCAGTAACAGTGTAAAAAAAAAAAAATAGACTTCGATCCAATTTTGGTGAAGATTGGAGATCCATTTTAGGAAAACGTGGCAAAAAAACAAACATAATATATTTTACAAGATGAGATGATCAAGATGGCACAAATTAAAAAAAAACTGTGTTCAATAAATTTAGGATGAGGCCAAAATGTAACAAATCTAGTCCAAAGCACACAAAAGTTATAAGCATAAGTATATTTGATCTGATGGTGGTGCTAGAGGGTTTGAATGACAGACTCCCAAATTGGTAAAAACACTATTCAGACTGACCCCAATGAGTGTGCCAATTTTCACAAATTTCCTCCAACCATTTCTGAGGGCTGCCTTTTATTAATGTAAATGTGATCTGTTCAAACAGTCTAAGAAGCTCTTTTCTTTCTTAATTAATTTTTGATGACAGTGGTGGCTAATACCAAGTTTCTAAAATGTAATTGACATTATAATTGCATCTACAATGGTATATTGTCGAAACAGCGGTTACCATGGTACATTTTTTGTAAGGGGCTCAACAACCTTGTACATTCTTTCTAGGACTTGCGGCAACAGCATGTGCATGTTTTGTATTTGCTATGGCCTCATATTGCTAAAACAATTACCATCTAAGGTGTCATTGAAACACAACAATCTGCAACCCAACCCAAGGGATCTGCAGTTGAAGGTGACCTCCGTACCTTCCCTTTGTGTGACTGTTCCAACACTGTTCCTCATCTGGGTCAGTCACTTTGTCCTCTGCACAGATGCGGTCTGGCAACGATGACCAAAATTTCTTCGACTCCTTCAGCTTCTCCTTAATGTCGATCACCTAGAATTACACAACGAGAATCAGTTTACCATTTCCAACAATGAAAATATAATGAGAAATGAAGATTTTGCATTGATTTAAACAGCTTAATTGCTTGTGGCGGGGATAAGACATGACAAACAATTTAAAAGCATTACAGTGAATAAAATCATATTCTTATATTGAGTAAAATATCAAAACATCCTATTCCATGAGGTGTTTTTTCTTGAATTTAGCCATGTTTTGTCTTTGGTACACTCACAGATTTTGTAGACTTGAATGTGAGATTTCTGGCAAAGCAACAAGACAAATACACTTGAAATTATGAACCCATGTAAATTCACTCTGGTTGTCTTCCAGACTTCTAAAACAAACGTAAAAAAAAACAATACTGTCACTTTGACGCTTCAGTTAAGATGTTTTCCTTGAGCGTTTCCCCTAGACACAGCGTGTGAAAGTTTCTGCAAAACTATTTACTGTGGCAAGTATAAAACAGTTAATGATTTGTTGTCTGTTGCTGAACAATTAATTGTAACAACATAGCACGGCATTGTTTCACATTGCACATCTTGGCACCAAACTTGACGGTTAGCACTGTAAAAGTGAGACTCTCCAAACGGGAGCGGAAACTCCAAAAGAGGGCAGGAGAACTCTAGAAGAGGGTGTGGTTCCTCCAGAAGGGGGTTGGTCCCACTCCATAAGGGGGCAGCACTTCTACCACAGTTAGGGTTAGGGTCAGGGTTGGTTTAAGGGCTCTGTATGTCTTTGCCGGTGGTCTTGAGCTCCCACCCCTTTATGGAGCTCGGCCTGCAGCTATATCCTTCTCGTTTGGTAGGTGTAGTAGTAGGGATAGGGGTTAGGGTTAGGTTTAGGCTAGGACATCAAATATAAGTATGGGACCTTTTATATTGGTATTGTAGGTAATACAGTTATGTATTGTGCTTTATGTGAGGAGTACATTCTAGGTTCAAGCAAAGTACCCCTTATTCTAAAACGCCTATAACACATCCAAAGGTGTATTCTGTTATTTATCTATATTATACTCATATTGCCTTTGACACAAGAGAAAATTAGCTTGTGCTCAGACATTACAGAAATATTGATAAAATCTTGCCCTCTAGTACATCACCAGTGCTCAGCGTAGAGCTTCAGACATGTGCAAATTGATTTTATTAATGAAGTGCACAGTACTCCAGAAAGCAAACACATTGATGCTTATCACAGTCCGTGCACTCGCACTGTAAAGCCGATATATCACGGAAGAGATCAGGTGGGAGATTACTGAAACATATTTTGTCGACCATATTAAAGGGCCTTTCATATTACTTGCGTAAAGGCTTCAACGTATAACAGAATCTTGTTAGATTTATACTTCAAGTTGCTCTCGGTAATATTTATGTTTATGTTGTGGACACCAAGCAACGTAGATGCAGCATCATGCAAATACAGAACTTCTGATTTAACAATGTCATTGTTTACCATTGTCACTCCATGAGTGAAAGCTTCCAGTTACATGGGATTATTGAGAGCAAGAAGGTCATATTTGGCTGATCGTGTGATTTCAACGTGGTGACGCTTTTGAATGTGTGCTTTGCACCATTATAAACAGATTTTTCCAAAATACTATTCTAAATGGAAGTGCAGCGTAGTTCTAGCGGGAAGACTAGCAGCTGTACATCATCACATCATTAGCTGGGTAAATCCTAGCCAATCGATTGTAAGCCATTGCTTTATAAGTCTGCTCACAATCTATCACATTGCTGTTTCAGTGTGCTAAAACACAGACAACCTCCACCACCCCAACACCACCAGTTGAGCCCTGTCCTGCACGGGGGTAGGCTCCTCGCCCCTGCCTCCTATCTCCGGCAGGACATGACGGTTCCGGGCACAACTCCCTCGGACCGCCGGACGGGGCCCACACCAAAGAGAGAGACATTGCTTTCTGTTTTACATTTATCAAATAAATGGCATCTTAAACTTCACTCAAGCTTGCGTGTCTTCCCGATAGAATATGTCTTTCTGTTTAAAACTTTAGCAATTAGTAAAAAATCAATAAATAAATAAAACAGATAATTCAAATGCATTACCATATTTAGGCACATGAGTGAAGCATTAAAAAATACAATACAAAACGTGGCTTTACATTACAATATATTGTAAATATAAGACTATCATTGGCCTACAGTTCATAACAATCCATTTTGCAATAGAATTCGTCAAAGGGCTTGTTTAAGGACGTGTCCATGTACACCGGTGACCAGGGCTGGACTGGGAAGAGAAATCGGTCCGGGATTTTACATAGCAACCGGCCCAAAAGTTGTTGAGCGAGGGTTGAGCCCAAGGTTGATGAGCGGGGAAGGGGTGCGCTGTCCTTTTCTGCATATCGCGGTGCCGTTTTGTGGTCCGTTCTACATAACGTGGTGGCTAATTTTAGCTTATCGCGGCCTATTCGGACGTTTTGCGGTCGACCCACCGGCCCGCTTGGTTCTGCCGTTGGCCAGTCCTCCCATGATCAACCTCAAAGTGCGTCGGCCCACCGGGAACATGCCTGGTATGCCAGATTACCAGTTCAGCCATGCCGGCTGCATTTTGGAGCATTTGTCAAAAACATACCGTTTTAGGTCGCATTGTCAGTTAAATTATGTTAGAAACTTAGAAAAACACATCTTAAGATCCCTACATTTGGATTTGCACTCCATCAAGCTGTGTTTGTATGCAACCAAATGTTCTGATCTTGTGTTGTCCGCTCTCAGTAAGTGTGGTTTGTTCACTGTGTAAGCTGCGCATTGCCTATACAGCTGGAGTTTCGCTTACTGCCCCCTGGAGAAAACAGGTGGTACTACAAGCTTGAATTCTTGATCATGAACAATTGATTCATTATTACGGTCTGGAGACATAATTGCGTTAATTGTTTTTAACAAGTTATTTGTTTAGATCTGCATTAAACTGACAGCCCTAAAAAAAAAAAAAAAAAGTTTCATTTTTTTTTTTCTTAAATTGTTTTGCAGTGAAGAATTCGCTATTATAAGGACGCATTGTGTTTAATTCTGTTTTGATCCTAAATGTGGGGTTTGTTATACATTTCAATTTGGGATGTTCTAAATATTAATTTTAAATCTTTCTGAATAAATGCCCTTTAAATATCATTATGTAATTAATATACATAAACATCTCATGCTAAGAGACACTAATTCTTGTTGGCAAAGGAAACCTGTTTACATCATATATGCGTCATCTTGTCAGTAGATTATGTTTGTTATATATAATACTGATATCAGGGGATTAAAAGGTGCCTGATGTCACTTTTTGTAGAAGTAAGCTGCAGTAAATGACGCAGGGGTTATATGCGGAGTCAACAGCATCTGCCAGAGGCATGACATTAAAGAATCTGTATTGACGGCGTGTCAGAGTTGGAGACCGCTTTGCCCTTTTTGAAGTGCTAATCCGTCAGCATGGGCTGAGGAGATCTGGAGCGCTTTCACATGCGGCTTTTGGTTAGCATTCATAAGCTGCTAGGCTGGATACTGATATTAACACCTTAACATGGATGCTGTAGGGGTTGATGAGATAAACACCGAACAGACAGAGCTAATGTGACGGTGCATGCAGTGCTAGCGAACATGCATGCGGAGATATTACAATTAGTGCGTGCAAACGTGGGAGCAAACAAAACTAAATTGTCCTATTACAAAAAATAACACTAGGGTAACCGCTTGAAATACCAAAGTAAAAAAGACTGTAGTTCCTAGAGTAAAACTGCACAGTAAATAATATTTGGTAGAGGTGGGAATAGCTAGACTTACATAAACAAAACTGTTGATCAGTCTCCCCTTAGAAAAATGTACCATGGTAACCAAAAAATACCAGAGTACTACAGTAAAATAGTGTTGACATGGTATTAGCCACCACTGTCATCAATAAAGGAAAATTAAAAAATTAATATAACATATGGGGTGGCTGTGGCTCAGGTGTTAGAGCAGGTCGGCTAATCGCAGGGTTGGCGGTTCGATTCCCGGCCTACATGACTCCACATGCCGAAGTGTCCTTGGGCAAGACACTGAACCCCAAGTTGCTCCCAATGGCAGGCTAGCGCCTTGCATGGCAGCTCTGCCGTCATTGGTATGTTAATGAGTGTGTGAATGGGTGAATGAGACGCAATTTAAAGCTCATTTAAGGTTAAAAAGGCGCTATATAAGTGCAGACCATTTAGCAATTTCTTTAGCTTTTAAAGTAGTAACAGTGAAAGTAACTATGGTATTTTGGTAGCAACTTTTGTAAGGTAATTTCAAATCTTTCTCATAAACTTTAAATACTAAACCGAAGTCTAAGGGCCTTTGATTAGACCATGAGCAGAGCAAATTCCGGCGTAAATGGTAAAATTCTGCACAAGTCGCATTCTGTTTTAAGCATTACAAGTGATTAACAAAACCATTCTCACGTAAATTGTCACATTCTGCATTAGCTGTATAATTTTATATAATTTTATATAATTATGTAAATTGTCACATGCGTTTCAAGTTGCATAATTTTCACATTACATATATATGTATATATATAGTATATATTTCATAAAACATATATATTGATGCGTTTTGTGTAAGTTGCGTCCTTACAGTGCTCTATGAAAAACATTCTTAATGATATTGCAATAGAATTCATCAAAATGCTTTGACGAATTCTATGACGTAAATTATCTTATAATTTCAGCATTCTAAATAAATTATTCAGATTTTTTTTTTTACGTAAATGTATGTATTACGCATAAGTTCATCCTTATATAAATCATTTGTAAATCATTCTTGTATAAATTGTTGCGTTCTTCTTAAAGGTATAGTTCACCCAAAAATGAAAATTATGTAAATATTATCTTTAAATATATATATATATATATATATATATATATATATATATATATATATATATATAAATATATTTTCACAAACAAAGTGATCAATTTGCATTTAATACATACATTGTCACAATCTTTGTTGCATTTTTTTACATTCTATAAATCATTCGTAAACAATTTTTATGTAAATTGGTATAGTTTGTGTAGGTTTGGTAATTATAAGGCTTTATCTAGATTATTTGTTAAATAATTCTACATGAATTGTCATGTTCTTAAGTCACATTATTTAAGCATTCTGTATAAATAATTCGTAAAAAATCAATTATTTACATAAATTGATACATTTCGCGTAAGTTGCTTTATTATAATGCTCTATGTAAATAATTCATTAACTCATTGATATGTAAGTTGTAACATTCTTAAGTTGCATCATTTTAGCATTCTATAAATCATTCATGAAACAATTTTTATGTAAATTGACATGTTGCATCATTCTGGTGCTCTATTTAAATTATTTCATAAATCATTCATATGTAAGTTGGGACATTTTTATTAAGTTGCATCATTTGAGTGTTCTACAGTGTATTCGTAAAACCCATTTCACATAAATTGTGTTATTATAATGCTCTATGTAAGTACTTTGCTTAATCATTCATATATAAATTGTCACACTCTGCATAAGTTGCATAATTTTAGCGTTTTATAACGTTAAATCATTAGTAAAACCTTTTTTCAATGGTTTCAATTATTTATTTATTTTTACGAATGACTTGCAAAGAAACTGATCATAACTTTTACTCAAAATTATGAATTTGCTTGTGTTTAGATTTTTTTTTTTATGTTACAGCAACTACTTTTTTTCTCAGTTTTTGACAGCAATATATTACATAAATAACCCTTAGGCCAAAGTGAGAAACAAATATATTTTATTTATTTATTTAGCACAAACATATTTTATATTTTATTTCTTTCAATCAAGGCCACTAGATGTTGCTAGGCCTCTAAGAGAGTGGGCGAGGGAGATAAAAAAAGCTCCCCAGACAGTTGAAACAGAGCCAAGTGAGCATATAAATAAATAAACCAACTCGTGTTTCAAAGGTGTATTAAAATACATGCCATGTATTAAGAGAAGCCCTTTATTAGTGGTAAGTGAGTGGCTGTTATTGGGGGAGCATCACGCACAGGGACAGTCTGCAGATCACCTAACGGGCCGGCCACACAGATCATTAAAACACAGGCCCACCAGAAGGGATGAGTAAAGGGTAGGAACAGTTACCCACTTGGGACCCATTTCTCAACTCTAGTCCAAACTGGAAAGCAGGCAGACAGCACAGTCCGATTGCTGGGCAATACTCCCTACATGTGACTCGACTCATCACGCGGGTTATAACCAAATCTCCAGCAGCTCAACTAATGTCATCATGTTCTGGGTTGAAGTATTAGAGGTTTAAAGGAATAGTTCACCCGAAAATGATCCAAATCATTATGACTTTCTGCCGTGGAACATTTTAATGTATTGTTTTAATGGATGTTCGCGCTACTCTTTCCCATATAAAGAGCAAATTGGTGCGGTTAACTCCAAAAAGAACAAAAAGCATACCATAAAAGCAACTACCATAAAAGTAGTCCATAGGACTTTAGTGCTATATTCCAAGTCTTCTGAAACCACACAATAGTTTTGTGAGAGGAGCAAATACAATTTTAAATCTCATTTAGAATTAACCGTTTTCAAACTTGGTGCATCACATTCAGTTACACTAAATGTGAGAACCAGCGGTGCTGCCATTGTCAACAAACAGGGTGTGTCTTGACGAATCAAGTTTGAATACGTGAGCATGTAGAGTTACAATTTTACAACTAATATATATATATATTAGAAATTACATTTCAGTCTGTTCCTTAAACAAAACTATCATACGACTTTAGAACACAAGGAATATGGATTATTTTTTTTTAAATGATGGCAACAGCAATATGATAAGAGACCACAGTGGTCAATTAACGGCAGGTCCAAAAGGGGGGCGCTATATTGCGAAAGATGTTTTCTTATAAATAAGTCAGGCATATGAGATATCATTTAAAAGCTTAGAATCTAAACATTTCAAAGATAACATTACTTCTGCATTTCTGTTAGATAAAATAACAAAATAAGGCCTTTATCATTCACGTTGAAAATTAGCGCCCCCTAGAGGCAATGGGGTATACATATTTTCATGAGAGTAAAATTCCTTCACAAAGCACATAAATGGACAAGTCATATATTAAATGAAAGCTCTCACTCTCAGGAATGCAACTGTACTGTTTATTTGTTGCTCTCATACCACAGTTTGAAAGATTTTCAAAAGTATCACAAAATGAAATTTAATTTCTGTACGTCATCAATTACAAACGGCTCTTTTATGTGCCAATCACTGCTACTGTAAGCCACAAATAGCTGAAAAAAATATTGCTGCTATTACATTAGGCAGTTTTAAAAAAAAAAATTAAATAAAGCAATTTTTACTTGTCTGTGAGCTTGCTTGACTGAATAATCTAATGTTATATATTAGATGTCCAGAACAAAATATGCCATCCACCAAGAAAAGCATGCTAAACAAATCATCAGAAAAACATGTTTTTCAGCTTTCTAATGACACCTAGATTGAGCTTCTAGTCCACTCAGAGGCCGAGATATTCAATGAAATAAAAAGGGTGGTGCATGAACTTAAAGTCAGACTGAATGTCTATGTACAAAAATACATGTGAGGGCTAAAATGCGTTAAAGCGCCACCTACATTTCAGATCTGTATATTGTGATGGAATGTGATAGAGGTGGAATTAAATAACACTTTTCAAAGTGCAATTTCAAGTGCAATGTTTACAAAGCTAGGACGAAAAAATGCTGTTTATTATAAGATTATAAACAAATATAATAATATTTATGAATAATTGGAGTGGGGTTTTTTTGTGAGGATTTCTGGAATGATTAGACCAAATTTTTGCAATAAGTCGACAGTATGTGTGAATGGTGAGCTTTTAAATTTGACTGTGAAAAAATGCACCAGAGTTTAATATTATAAATGCATTATTAATAATAATAACTATAATTATAATAATAATAATATAATACACTAGTGTTCAAAAGTCTGAAACCACATTTAAAATCAGGATTTATTTTTTTATAAATACAAAATAAATAATTGTTCTGAAGTAAAATGAAAGACAATATTTATTATTCTGCACTATTAAAATTAAAATATAATTATAAAAAAAAAGTCATTAATCAAATGTGAACAGATTTGTGACATTTAACATGAACAACTGTCAGATGTACTTGCTTCCATTGAAAACACAAGATGCTGTTTGAAACATTCTCAAATGATGCTGGATAACATGATCATCTGATTTTTATAGTAAATGTAAAATAAGAGAAATGCAAAATAAAAGTGTTTTCATGAGTAATCTCCGACTCTTGGACCCTACTATAGATATAAACATGCCTTTAACAACATACTAAAGTAGTTTACACACTGGACTGCTCCTTTTCACTTAAAATGGGTGAACATTTTAGTGGGAACGATCCATCATTTTGGTAATATATATGTAATCGGCACCATTTATACTTGATAGTTCTGTACCTCACTGGGGAATACAAGTGCTACCCATCATCACAGGCCAGGTCTACGTGCAACATTCAACCTTCAGAAATACCCCAGCAACTGCCCTCTATTACAAAGTTTAGGAGATAGCATGTCCCGATTTATAATGATTTTATTCCCAGTTGAGTTATTTTTATGTTGTTGTATTTTTTCCCATGCTATGTGGTCGTTGGGTATATAATGATATGTTAAAGATTGCACGACTAGAAAAAACAAGACAATGGACTATTTAGAAAACAGCAAAAATCCTTTTGAAATAATAAAAAGTGCTTTGAAGGATTCTTCAGTGGAAGAGACTTTTCCTTCAGTGCAATACAGATACAACATATTTTTTTATGTAATGCCATTGTTACTTTGAACCATGGCTGGACTGTTAATCTGGCATACCGGGCATTTTCCCGGTGGGCCAACGCACTTTGGGGGCGATCAGGGGCGAACTGGCCATCGGGAGAACCGAGCGAGCTGGTGGTTCAGTCATGAAATGTTCCAAATGGGCCGTGAAAAGCTAAAATGAGCCGCTGCGTTATGCAGAACGAACTAGAAAACAGCGCCGCGATATGCGACTTTTGGGCCAGTTGCCATGTAAAATCCCAGGCGGATTTATCTTCCCAGTCCAGCCCTGCTTTGAACTGAGATTGTTTTACAAGTGAGGGAAAAGTTTGAAACTTTTATCTATTGTTATAGACACACCGATTCATTTTAAAGAAATAGTTCTGAAAATTCTGGCATTATTTTTACCCTATTTTTTAAGTCATTTGAAGCTGTACAATAGCTGTTAGGAACCAAGATACGAGTCCTGAAGAGCACGCAAGCTTACATGTGAGCTGAAAGTGTCATAGAAGCACCACAAATGGATGTGAAATTGTGCGTCTTTTCTCTCATTTGCTTTTTATGACACTATCAGTAAGGTTTAGGTTAACCGATACTATTCTACTCAATCACTGGCGAGCGAAATATGAACATTATCCAGGCAGTGTCTAATCACAGACATCTTTTGTCGTATAGCACAGAATTTGGTCGCGAGTGATTTTAATGAATAAAAAAAAATCGGTATTTTTAGCCCTAGCCATCAGAATTGTGATTTTATGTGTGAACTATCCCTTTAAGAGCATTTTGCACTTTTTGAACTGAGTATTTGTAACAACACAGAAAGAATTACAAACTTCTGCACCAAGCAAACACAAACTTTAAAGCCTCGCCTCTTGTGTCTACAGCTCACCCGACCCTCAAGCCTGAGATCTTGGAAGTCATGACAAAAGCCAGTTGAACCAGTCATGCAAGCCGCTCGCCTCTCGGCTCAGCATACTAAATGCGCCCTTGCTGCTTTCCAGGGTCTGGCTTTGGTGACCCTTCTTAGTCTGATCAAATGCCTGGCGAGTCATGTCCCCTCCAGCGTTCTTTGTAAAGTTTGGGGGCCCGCCACGTCCCCTCAAAACAGCTTTAGCAGGCCGAGCCTTGTGAAGATCTGAGACTTGTATAGGTCAGAACGCCTCATTAGGACTATTTGTTCTCACTCTCCTTTCTCCCTACGGGCGAGAACGATGTCGTGCTAATACACTCCTCTCATGCTGGTATAGATTAGATGTGTGGAGTGGATTTGGGTAATTGGACAGGGGATTACCCAGCGTGATATTTCACTGTTTAGGTTATTCACAGTAAACAACAACATCCTCTGGTATTCGGTAAACGTACATGCAACATAAAAGTAGCATTGAGTTCTAGATGATAAATGACTGATGAATGAATATGTTGAATTCTACTGAATCATGATTGTTGCTAATTAAATATCAACTGAATTCCAACATTAAATACTTTTCGATTCTTCTTTTTTAAAAGTGTTAATGCATAATAATCATACAGTGAAGACCAGTAATTTAAGTAGTTTTATGTTACATTTCTGTAAAGGGTTTAATGGAAAGGTGAAGGTGAGAACCGGCTTGACAGTATAAATAGAATATGTAATATAAACAGTTTAATGAAGAACTGAACCAAAAGACACAAACACACAAACAGGTGTTGGACAGCTGTTCGTAAATCTCTCTCTCTGTCACACAGCCATCTCCAGGCGGCCTTTATCCCTCTCTGAGGCTTGATTAGCCTGTTTAGGGGCCAGGTGTGTACCATCACGACCCCCGGCATGCCATATATCCACCCCCCACCCCGTCTGCCAGCAGGTCATCCCCGCCTTCCTGAATCTGGGAGGGGACAGGGGGAGGGAAACAACAATAATAATTAAAAACAGCAGATACTCACAGTAACAGTGAAATACCGCCATACAAACACAGTAACGTTTAAAATAGAGGAAAACGCCAATGCGGAGCGGCAGTGAGAGAGAGAGAGAGAGAGAGAGAGAAACACTTACTCGGCAGTTCTCCGATACGCCATAGCTTGGCCTCGGTCACTCTTCCATCATCTAGTGGACATCAGCCGCGCCACCCCGGGCGGATCGGAGGCAGTCCTCCGGCCCCTGGCAGATGGAACGCTCGCCGCGTCTTTGGTGGACGGTAGGGGTCTCCCCCGCCCATGGCAGCGGTAACCACTCCAGGAAGCCCCTCCTCCCCTTGCGGTCGGCGCCCGTTCCTCCGCTCCCAGGCGGCCGGGCTCCTCCGTCCTTCGGCGGATGGCCGAGGCAGCTCCTTTGGGATGGATGGTAGTGGCGAGAACTCCACTACGGCGCATCCCTGCTCCTTCCCGGATTTCGGCACCAGTTTAAAGGGATTAATGGAAAGGAGGAGGCAAGAACCGTCTTGACAATATAAATAATAGTTTAATGAAGAACTGATCCGAAAGACACAAACACACACAGGTGTCGGGCAGCTGCTCGTAAATCTCTCTCTCAGTCGAACCGCCGTCTCCGGTTGGCCTTTATCCCTCTCGGAGGCTTGATTAGCCTGATAACTGACTGTAAACTTGAAACAATGTTTCCTCAACCTAGTTAGTGTTTTGTATCTGTACTGAGAATTGTCAACTCAAACTGCTTTCACGTGTAAGCAAAAAGGACACTAAAACTCAAATAACCTCAAAGTAATTGGAATCAAATTAAATCGAGTGCTTGTGAATCGGAATTGAATCTGGAAATCTGTATCGATATCCAAACCTATAAAATCTTTCAGAAGGTCATATCAACAACCATCCATTAATATGACAAAGCATTATAACATTAACATTTTTGCAAGACAAAAACCTTGGTGGATCTGTTTTACTCTGGTTACTCGTTTTGATTTGAACAATCCATCATTTTTAGCACTGCTTTTAAAATTAACACAGCAGACGTTGGAGGTCCCTATTAAGGGCATGGCTTAGCAAGTTGCCATTACCACCTCAAGTTCCCTCTATAAACACATGCTTCTCTCCAGAGCAGATAGTGTTCACATTGCACTGTCTAGTCATCTGCTGTCTGATGAAAGTGCCAGTGAACCGACTGACACTGCTAACGCCTGCACCCCCTCCCTCCCCCATTATGTCAACGGCAACCCTCATGCGCTTTTTACAGCCCATCTTCTTGACGTACCTGCCAAGAGCTGAAAACTAACCCCAACAGGATGAGCCGTGAGTGACGCAGACTCTTTCTTTTTATTGCCTGTCACTGTGTACTCTCATACATCAGCAGAACGCTTTAACATTTAGCTAAACGTTTTAATTACAACCACATTCGCCTGCTCGCAAAACACTAACGCTTAAGCATGTCAGAAAACACATTAGTATTAAATAGATGTTTGTCAATGTCACAACATAAAGACAGCCCTTTAATACATATATTTTCCTTGATAGCATCTGACATCATGGATCACAACACTTTAAAGCTGAATTGTGTAATTTCTGAGCTACAATAATGATTGCTTTTAAATCGTTTTCCTGAATACTTCCATTGTCTTCAATTGGTTGTACAAACAGATACAGTAGTCCCGCCCCAAACTCACACCATTGATCGAGCATTGGTCAATGTTGCTGTGTCAAGTGGTAGGGGTGCTCAAACAAACCGATCAATGTTTTAATAGCATCGCAGAGCCACATCTTTTACATATTTTGGGGAAATCAAACAACAAATGCATTACTTATATTTGACTCTGCATATTAAACAGCTTTAAGAAATGTCCAGAAGCATCTTGGTGCAGGAATTCTGTATCAATTTCTTACTTTCCGTGGAAAACAATCATTCCATTTCTTTTTTATCCATACAATGAAATTCTGCATAAAATCTTATTTTGTGTTCCACTGAGGAAAGTGTTATGGTATTGGAACAGCATGAGGGTGATTAAATAGTGATATAAATGTCATTTTTGGGTGAATTATCTCTTTAAAGCACTGCTGCAAAATAAACTCACTAACTGACCACATTAATCAACTTGTCAAATAGTTCTTCCTGATCAATCCCTAAAAAAACAAGTGGTGTACCCCAAGGCTCTATCCTAGGACCTTTTCTTTTCTCAGATTTATTATGCTTAAATGTACATTTCTATAGAGTTCAAACAGGAACTTCATCTATTTTGACATAATTGTTTGCTATTGTGAGTAAACGCAAAAATCTCTTGAACTAAACACAGGAAACATAGAGTTGCTATTATGAGTCCAGAAAGATGTATGGATTTCAAACGAAACCAAAGCTACATTACACATTTCCTTAACACTGCACTACAATCACTGACTTCTGAATCCTTTTTTTACTATTAATTCTCCTCCCTGCCCAGTAGGTGGTGATATGCACATAGAATTGAATCACCAAAAACACAAGAAGAATGTGAAAGTGGAGATTTATTAGTAAAAAGGATTTAAATATTGATTTGTTTCTCACCCACACTTATCATATCCCTTCTGGCGACATAGATTGAACCAGTGTCGTGTTTTCTGAGCTTCAAAGTTTTGGTACCCATTCACTTCCATTCTGTGAACCAACAGAGCTGAAATATGTTTCTAAAAATCTCTGTGTTCATCAGAAGAAGAAAATCTCTCATGCCATCTGCATGAGGGTGAGCAAATGATGAGTAAATTTGCAATTTTGGGAAAAATATTCCTTTTAGACAGAAAGCTAAACTTACTCATCATTTACTTTCACTGCATGTTATTTTCCCCCTTATATTTCGAAAGGGAATGATGACTGAGACTGTCAGATCCTAGCATTGTGTCTAACATCTTTTGGGTTCCACAGAATACAGAAAATGTCATGAGTTTCAAAGAACATGAGGGTGGGGAAATGATGACAGAATATTAATTAAAGGCTGAACTATCACTTTAAGGATGCTTCTCAGATTTGAACGTTTGGAAACATTTTTCTAGTAATTATTATGGTGGAAAACGTGAACAATGTCACACATTCCCAAATTATATATAATGTTTAATTATACACTGAAGCAAGACCATGCTTTATTCATGCCTTCTGTAATTTTTTCACAGCTTTTTAAGTCCTGCGTAAATGTAGTTCAGTGTAATTCCAGCATGTTCAGTGTCGAAATAATGTAGACAATTAGCTCTGTACTAAAGGTGTATTGCACCGTGTCTCTGTTTGAAAGCTAGCTTTCCATAAGACAAATGCTGTGCACATGCCAACCTTGTCCGTGCAGAAATGCTCACAATCGCGATAGGCAGGGCAAAACATTTGCTCTTAATGCGGATGTTTACAAGGATTTATATGGTACGATATGTTGCAGCGCTGATTTAAAAATGTTAACTTAGAAACTGAGGTCATAAGAGCCCACAGTTACAGATTCACACTGAAAATGAACAAGCATCACCATGACACAGACAAGCCCACATTATTACAATCTCTAAAACTGTCCTCACTGCGTTTTCTCAAGTTGTAGCTGTAATTTAAATTTTGAAATATATACTTGTCTTTGTGTAAATGAAGGTATTGTGTGGAGTGAAGAAATGTTTGTTTTCCACGCTTGCTCCTGTAGTGTTGAACGCACCTCAAGTGACAGCGTACAGCAGCTGTGAAGTCCCGCTGTCGTAAGAGTCCCTGTGACAGGGCGGAGGGCGGGGCCAGTTCGTGATTTTACACACCCTTGTCCCTTATCAGGCTAATTAATTATAAAGGCCGACTGCGGATGGTGGTGCATTAGAGAGAGAGATCGTTTATGGGCTGCTGTCCGACACCTGTGTGTGTTTGTGTTTTTTGTTTAAGTTTTTAATAAAAATATTATTTATATTGTCAAGCCGGTTCTCGCCTCCTCCTTTCCATTTAACTCCTTTACACTGGTGCCGAAGACCCAGGAAGAAGGAGGCATAAGCCGTAGTGGAGTTCTCGCCGCTCCCATCCACCCCAGCGGCGCAGTCGCGGCCGTCTTCCGGGGGACGGAGGAGCACGGCCGCTTGGAAGCGAAGGAATTGGTTGCCGAACATGAAGGGAGAAGGGGCTCCTAGCCAACTGCCTGGAGCGGTCAGGGCCGCTGCCAGGGGTGGAGGAAACCCCTATTAGCCGCTGAAACGCGCCGGGGTCTGAGACCGGCGAATGGGGAGGGGCTCACTGCCGAACGCCTGGAGCAGGAGAACCGCTGCCAGGGGCGGGGGAGACCCCTTCTGTTCCCCGAGAACGTGGCGGGGAGTTCCGTCCGCCAAGGGCCGGAGGACTGCCTGCGATCTGCCCGTGGAGGCGCTGCTGTCGTCCACTAGAGGGTGGAGGAGTGGCCGAGGAACAAGCTACGGCGTATCGGAGCACCGGCGAGTAAGTGTTTTTTTTTTTTCTTCTCTCTCTCCCACTGCCACTCCACATTGGACTTGTCCCTCTCTTTTAAATTTTACAGGTTACTACACTGTTACGGGAAGTAACCGCCCGCCAAACACACACACATATTTTAATTATTTTTGTTTCCCTGCTCCTGTCCTCTCCCAGATTCCGGAAGGTGGGAATGACCTGCCGGCAGATGGAGCTTAGGGCACGCCCTCCCCCAGGAAAAGGGGGGAGGGGGGGTGTAAGTCATGCCGGGGGCTCCCCGGCCTGAGAGAACGAGGGAAGAATGTGACAGGGTGGAGGGCGGGGCCGGGTCATGATTTTACACACTCGGTCCCTTATCAGGCCAATCAAGCCTCCGAGAGGGATAAAGACCGACTGCGGATGGTGGTGCGGGAGCGAGAGAGATCATTTAAGGGCATCTGACCGTCAAATTAAAATATTCATTATATCATCAAGCCGGTTCTCACCTCCTCCTTTACATTGTTCCCTTTACAGTCCCACTCAAAAATCTCAATAAATGGCGCATTTATTAACATGTATTAAATTAAAACCAGTAATGTAACGACAGGAACACTAAGCATTGTAACAAATTAAAAGTGCATTTTTTTTTATCAGAAATTTACTTGAGTACGAGTGAGAAGTACCCACTATAAAACATACTCATAAAAGTAGATATCTTTCCAAAAAGTTACTCAAGTAAATGTAACGGAGTAATTGTAGCATGTTACTACCCACCTCTCATTCAAAGTTTTAATTGTATTAGAAAAGTATGAGCCAAGACAGAGATTTCAGTGCCATTTTTTTAAAATATAAACATTTTCACCCTAGTTATCTTTTTTTAATCTCTGCCTTTAATGTATTCATTGGGTGTCCTCTTAATTTAATAGTTCATCTGCATTGCTTCTTAATAGCCTTTGTATTTTATGCATCACCCTATATTCTCCTTCGTATTTGTTATGCTGAGCATGGGTAACACTTTGTGTTGCATTATTTGCATATAAAGGGTTTTATGAATATGAATATAGTCTGAACTGTGTTGGCGGAATATCTCCCACATCAGTAGAAAGGTTATGCATGCAAACATTTCATTGTCTGGTGAACTTTTTTGCCGGTTTGTTTGTGTCAGAAAAGAGGCTTTGTATACAGAGCTGTCAGTCTAAAAATTTCTCAGCTATGAACACAACGATAAGCATGCGAGAATCGTTCTAGATAAAGAATTTCACCTCCCAGCTGGACCGCACTCCACATACAGACCTGCGAAATATATTGTGTACTTTGCTGAGGCAAGCATCACAATTACTGTATTAAACAAACCGCAAGTAGTAACTCTTGCATAACTCATTGCACACCATTTGTGCTGCAGACATGAATTACACATCAAATCATTGGACTTGTTGAAGAGAGGTTTTTACTGTATTACTTTTCAAAGTAATTGGAACTATGATGTTTGCCTTTGAAAAAAAAAATATCCAAGCAACTCGGCTTTAAATATATTGTGGTGAAAGCTTAATTAGTGTGTATTGACATATCCTTTTAAATAATAAATGCAAAGTAGCTTGCATATTAGATCAATGCCACCATCCATCAACCCCCATGTCAGTGATTCCTCAGAAACAGTAAACTATGTTAAAAATGAAAGGGCTCAATTCTTTCAAGAACCAGGGTAGATGACATAACGTGAGCGCGAGCAACGGAATATCAAAATAAGGGGCTTTCAAGATCTTCCCAGCCATGAACACGCTTGAAGAGTTAACAAAGATATGTATTATTCATGGGGGAAAAAAATAATCTCTGTCTCTGAGAACAGAGGGGTCAGCCCTAGAGAAACTGAGCACATCACGTCCCACACATGACTTCTGCTTGAGTAGTGCCGTCACCTGCTCATGTGAATCAGTGCCCCAGGAGGTAAGCTGCAGTGTCGGGGAAACTTTTAAACTGTACTGTAGCTTCCCAAAAGACTAATCATTTAAAGTAGTTTAGTTAAAAAAAAATATGGTCCTTAGCAGTATTCAAAGCGCTCATTCACACACCAATTACGGCAGAGCTGCCATGCAAGGCGCTAGCCTGCCATTGGGAGCAACTTGGGGTTCAGTGTCTTGCCCAAGGACACTTCGGCATGTGGAGTCATGTGGGCCGGGATTCGAACCAACAACCCCTGCAATTAGTGGACAACCCGCTCTACCACCCACTGTTAATTGTTACCATCATCATGTTTTGTGCACCAAGTGTTGAAGTCTGCATGTGCAGCTCCATATTGTGATCCATTGCAGATCCAATCATCTTATAGACTACATAGCATGCATGGAGCGTTCCTGTGAAAAGCTTTCATATGTTATGTGCTAGATTATTTAACATTTTAATAATGAAAGTTCAGAAGTGGAATGTTCTAGTAAATTATTCATTTAAATTTTACTAAGCGTAATTAAATTTCATGCATATCAGAGTTTTAAGTAAAAGTTACTGAAATTAAATATACTCGCTCACTTCATATTATGTCATAAAATTTAAAATATGTAAATATTACTTGTCATGTTTTCTAGTGCAGATTAGAGACCCTACTGTATATCTGGCAGCTTATTAGGCATGTTATAAAATAGTATCCCCTTTCACACATGCGACTAGGTAAATTACAGAAATATCACTGTGTTGCCTTTACTGGTATGTACCTTATGTGCTTAGAGGTGCAACTAACGGCTTGTGTCCTGACTTAAAAGGTTGTATTAAACGTGCTTACTAACGATATATAGGACAAATCATCTTTTAAAAATACCACTAAATGACAATCACTGAATTAAAGGGAAAAAAGCGAAGACTCTCTCACCTTTCTGTTCACTTCAATCCATCTTTAACTCACAAGAAAACAAACTCTCTCTTATTAATAAAGCTGCGTACTGCCAATGTTCTTCATGATAAGAAATGCACAGTGACATATAGTATGATTCAATAAGACACGAGCCATCACGTTATAATCTAGCTGCATTAAGCGTCCCCGTGACAGAGTTTGCATCAGTCGGGTGCAGTTTCAATCTCTCCCCCTTAGATCAGGACATTCGCGCAGCTCATAGAAGAGGTTCTGACTGCACAGAGAAATGCCAGTTTCGGAGTTTGTAGTTATTTACATGATCTGATTCCATATTATTTGAACTTTAATAAAGCTATAACGCATTGTAACTGCATTTAAGATGTAACACCGTCGCTGGGGTGTTTCCTTTAAAGAGCTCCGGCTCCACTTATTCCACAACAAGAGTGCTTCTGTATTTACTTATTTGGTATTTTTGTATAATTCCTTTTTAAAACCAGACAAAACGTCTTGAAATGACCTCTAAACTGAAAATTGCAGTACATTTTCTGGGCTGAATGTGTGAAAGGGGCTAATCTTATATATTGATTGTTGATCGGCACCTTATATTTTTGAGGCTCGATATATTAACATTAGCTGACATTTAAAGTAAAATCTAATTTGCGTGCTTTCCAATTCACTTCGTTGTGCTTCTGTTGAATGGCTGGTGTAATAGCGTTGGGAAAACACAAGGAGGTGAAACATGTTGCAAGGCACAGGTATCACAGCATAGGACGGGTATTTTCAAGCTCCTCCACAAGACGCATACACACAAAAGTTAAGGTTTTTGTACTTCTTCATAAAATGTAAATGCAGCGTAGTTCTAGCGGGAAGACTAGCAGCTGTACATCATCGCACCATTAGCTGGGTAATTCCCAGCCAATCACATATAAGCCATTGCTTTATAAGTCTGCTCACAATCTATCACATTGCTGTTTCAGTGTGCTAACACGGCAACCTCCACCACCCCACCACCACCAGTTGAGTCCCGTCCTGCACGAGGGTAGGCTCCTCGCCCCTGCCTCCTATCTCCGGCAGGGTATGATGGTTCTGAGTACTACAACTTCGGACCGCCAGATGGGCTTACTCCAAAAAGAGACATTCATTTTCTGTTTTATATTCATCAAATAAATGTAATCTTCAATTTCACTCAAGTCTGCGAGTATTCCTGATAGAATGAAATTGATGTTGATGAGTTTGCAAGTTAGTCTTTGAAACTGGTTTAACTGCAAAATTGGAAATTATAATAAAATGTCTCTGTATGTATATTTGAAGAGGTTTCATTCAAGCTGTCAAACCACAAAAACACATAATTGTAACCGAACATACATTGTGTAGGCATTATGAAAGATGCACGTTCACGCAACGTCATCACACGTGAGGTCGGCATGTTGTTTCCAATAGCTCCGATTCACTAGGATTGGCGACATTATGCTGACTCACGGACCGTCATGATGTTCTCACAGCTATGTGTGCAATGGCTCCAGCTCAATTGTTTTCCCCTGTGGCATACCCAGAAGCATGTTGCATCTGGATGCACGTCCCATCAGCGGGGAACACCGTGGATCGAATCCCGTTGTGACCAGGGAATAATAAAACATACTCATAAAAGTAGACATTGGGTTGGATTGTAGAATTTATAAAACAGTCATTCCTTATATGTGCCTGAACAGCAGAAAACAACTCGCTTCGCGGACATTACACCCAGAAAATGACGCTCACATGTGACCATACGCCCAAGAACACTTACCGCTTTGGCCACATGGGGCAGTGTTCCGAATGTCAGTAAGTATACATTGATTTTACATAAAGAAAGGTTGACCTACTCTTTCCGATCTCACTGTGAGATCAGTCTGGTTCATAATAGATCATCCACTGATGGCTAGGGTAAATAATCTTTGTCCTTTGATTTGAATATAACATTTTATGGAAAATATGCGAGTTATGTTCCGTGGCGCTGTAGATTTTGCAGCAGCCTCGAGAGATGGTGAGCCCCTGGTGTATGTGTACATACTGTATAAATATCTATAATCATCTGGAAAATCTACTGATTATCGATGCTTGAAAAAGACATCAATCCCAAGCTTACTGCTTATCCTTTATTTTAGGGACAAGTCTATATGGTACATTTTTGTAGTATTTTATTTATTGCCTTTTTTTCCGAAATTTCAAACAGCAGTGTTTATAGTTTGGAACATCTTGAATTGCTGTAGCCCTCTATCACTGTATTTGTTTGTTTTTGTCTTCCCAAGTGCAATTTAAGGTGCCATACAGAGTTATCTCGATTGCATGCGTAAGATCAACATCATATTTGACATTACAGTTGTCTATAAAGATCCACAAGAGGCCATTCGAGCACTGTTAATGTTAATGTCATGGTGTGGTTATGATGACACAAGCGGCGGTGATAATGGCTGTGTTGGTCACACAAAAAGGATCTGAGATGCCTCGTTAGCACTTTTTAAGCATTCCAACTCTCCACTCTTATTAGCAGATCAATTTGCCACGATCATTTAGACTTATGCATTTAGTTTGGCTCTCTAAAAGCTTGCATTACTTAAAGCAATCACAGTCTCCCAATCAATACTGTGCAAATAGCCATACTATCAGGATATCTCGCATTGTGAGAGGTTTCATGGGGTTAAACTGAAAGAGCGTTTTGTTGACTTTAGTGGAACTGCATCAAAAATGGTTACAATGTAGGCTATTATTTTGTCCATCTTGCATTTAGAGCCTTGCATTCAAACAGTCTGTTAAAACAAACCACATGTTCGTCTTTAACGGCTACACCCATGTCCACTGACAGTGGTTTTCATGCAGTTTAAGGTTAACCAAACAATTTCAGCATTCCGAATCACTTTGGAATGTCAACGTGCCAAAAACACATCGTAAGATGATGACTACAAGGCTACACCCGGTTGAAAATCTGGTGGGAAAATCCAAAGTATATGGAAGTATAGTAATGACAAATGTCTTTGAAACAAAAAGCACACAGAATTGTACTAATTGAAAAATAAACGTCTTGCATTAGCAGTGCTTGCATTTATTGGGTACGGAAAATCTGAACCACACTGTGAAATCACTAAGTGTCTCAGTGACTTCCTGAGCCTATGTCCTACAAATATGGTTTTCTATCTCTTAAAAAATTTCTCTCAAAAATGTATTTGTTCTCTCTCTCTCTCTCTCTCTCTCTCTCAAAGAAAATTCTCAGAAAAAAAATGGTCTCAAAAATATTTCCATATAGAAATGATTATAATTTTTTTTTCCTCAAGAGGCAACACATGAGAGGCGTCGAAACAGGCAGAGACATCTATCTAGTGCATGTTTACATAGGCCAACAAATTAAAAAAATCACATTATTAATAGCACCATCCATATTCCCAGTGGTGAATGTCATCAAACAACTACAAATAACTCCCGTTGACACACTTGACAACGAATGCCATATGACACATATGTAACCTGAGGATATTTATTTAATTGTGGGATTTCATGTATTAGTAGACTCTCAAACATTATATATATATATGTTCCTTTTCTTGATTAAAATTCTTGCTAGAGTATTATACAGTGATAAAACAACAGATTAATGCTGCTTTCATTTGCTATCGGAATTATCGTAAATTCGAGCAACTGCGCATGAACGACACCCCAAGTCATAATTATGACTGGGAAACTCTGAGATCATTTTGATCCCGAGTTTCCAAGATGGGAGGAGTCCTAAACTTTCAACATGGTGGCAGATAGTTCAGTTTCTGTACTAGATGAAAGGTTTTATTAATTTTTCTCATCACAGCTAATTGTTTGCACTTGTCATTGCATATCAGCAACTATTTGATGCATGTTTTACATTTTTAGACTGTAAAATAGCTTGTATTTGACCAAAATCTCAGCAAGCTGTCATATTTTTTTTGGTGTCAAAATAAAAGTTCCTTATTAATCATTAATCAATTCATTCATATATTAAATATATATGAATGAACGTTTTTTCCAACAACAAAGTACTTGAACGTGACATGCTTATAATTATCACTTCAGAAGTGGGAAGAAGGATAATTCCGAAAGCACGTGAATGCAGGATATGTACCACATCTGTCATCTGTCACCTTGTAAGATTTCATTCTTACTGATGGTGGCACATTGTGGCCGGGGTTGGTACTGCATGCTAATTGTTAGCTAGCAAGCAAAAAAATAAATTATGTGTTGTATTTTGAGGAGAAATATAAATAAAAAAAAAAGTTTGAGGGAAGAAAATTGAGGGAAAAAAAATATCTTTGAGAGAGAAAAAAAAGATATGGTGAAAAAAAAAAGATTTATTTTTTTAGAAAAATAAAAGTAGAACATAGACTCTATTTGAGCTTATTGGAAAAAAAAATTCTTTATGACTTGAATAAATTCTGACATCTGGGAAAAAGGCTTACAATTGTCTTCTGTCAAAACAGACCACAAATATAACTGTAATACAATAAGGTGATGAACTACAGCCGTTAATATTGAGTACGTCAAATTCAGGCCTAAGCTCAGAAAATGGATGCAGTGGGCACAGGTTAAACTATTATCCAGTAAAAATGTTCTAGCATTGTTAGCTCTGTGTACTTGGAGATGGCAAGTAAATGTTATTATAAATGGTGCTTTGATGGAGGAAAACAGTAATAAATTTGCCCCAGCCAGCAGGACTTTACATGTCAAGTCTGAGAGTCTTTTATGGCTTTTATTGGCTGTTTTTGCTAATCCAGTGCGGACCATACACTTCAGCAGAGAGCCATAAAGACACCTTCAGGTGTGATGTAATCACGGCTCCTGTCCATTCACATTTTATTGCCAACTAAGCGGCTGTGACTGTGAATTTCTAATGCAACTGTGTTTTTTTGTTGTTGTTGGCAGGACTAAATAAAAATAGTTTATCGTGATCATATCAAATATTAAGAGCATTGTTTTCTTGTTTTATGGAATACGGTGTGACAAGGCAGGCAAAGAATGAGGATCTAAGTGCAGCTTTATTAAAAAAAAAACAAGAAAACACAGAGTAAAGAAAAACACAGGGAACCTAGCACAGAGCATAACAAAACATGCAAGAACTGACAACTTAACTGGGGGAAACAAGGGCTTAAATGCACAACGGAAAACAAGGAACACCTGGGGAAACAATCAATGCAGTGCTGATTTAGGGCCATTGCATATATATAACAGTTCAATGAACAAGTAAATAAAAAAATAAATAGAAAAAACTGAGTACGTAAGTTATTGGAGAAACAAGGATGGATGGACCTGTTGCCACTCCCAAGCAGAGATGCTGTCAGCTTTCTGAAGATCAGCTTTCTAGGTGGTAAAATAGCATCCAAGCGGGGGTATTTCTCCCTATTCCGCAATGTCCTCCGCCATTTTAAACCATATGTATCCAATGTGGAAACTCCGGCAAGAGGTAAGTGCCTTGAGTTGTGTAATGAATCAGTCTGTTGTGTCTCTCAGCTGTGATGAGCCGTAATGCTGAAGTTGTTCGTTTGATGCTCTTTAAAGCTGTTTCCTAGCTTTAGTTGTAGTAATACAAGTGATCATGAAGAGCTGTTGAATGTAAACGACTGATGCGGATTCACTTCATGTCACCTAATTGGCTCATATTACACACAAAAATTATCTTTTGCCACCACCTGCTGGCTAACATGTGTAATGTAAAAAAAAAAAGACAAACAGTAGCTCTTAACAGATCTGCACTGCTTTTACACTTTAGTTTAGAACGGCATGAACACAAGCGGAGTGACACACACAGTGAAGCGTCCGAGTGCTGATGGTGTCAGACCATCAGTGCTCATGGAACGTCTCTCGTCCAATCAGATTCGAGGACCGGAACTAACTGTTGTGTGTATATATATATATGTATATGTGAATTTTGTCTTTTTGTACTCTGTAGTCAAAACTACAGAGTATCCAATCGTATTGTGTGTAATCGAATGTATTCAGATTGCATTACTGACCTTGAGTAATCTGACAGAATATGTTACAAATTTTAATGAATGTATTCTGTAATCTGTAGTGGAATATATTTAAAAATTAACCCTCCCAAATCTGACCATATTATACCTTATACACATGGTATTAAATGACACTCTTTTTTCAAAGAATATCATGTTATGCCTAATAGTTCGGTTTTAACATGGTACAGGTCTCAAGTATAAACATTACTAAATGTTGTCACATTTAAACAAGACTAAGTATATTATGTAATTTTGCTTCTGCATCTTGTTTAGATATTTGATATACTGGAAAACAAGACAAAATACTGCAAGAAAAAGATTTTTTGCAGTGTTGGCTGCAAACCAAAAACCAAATAAATACACAATTCAGAAGCAATGGACTTCAGCAAAATGTCTCCATTTGGTCTCCATTTAATCTCATTGCTGTCTAGGAGAAACATCTGAGATACCGTATTATTTTTATTTTTTACGATGAGAGTGCATGGCTAAAACATCTGCTTAATGCATACTATATCAGTTGTCAATAAATTGATTAACACAATAGTTAATGTGATAGCATACAATTTGAAAACATTACCACAACACAGAGCTCTGCTAATGAACCATCAAACATATTTCTTACAGTGCCGAGAGCTTTCATGCCCTATTGACCTGCCTTAAAAGAAGACTCAGAGAGCGTTGAAGAAACACAAGTCGAGAGGGAGGCTGCTATTGAGCCGACAAATGACTAAACAACAAGAGAGAGTCAAGATGAGATTAAGAGGACGATTCTTTTTAAGGTTAAGACCGAAACTCAGAAGAAGAGGATGTGACTTGATCAACAAAGAATGTGGAGCGAGTGAGCGCAAAGCGAGAGGGAGGAATTTGGCTGGCCTCCTTTTTGCTGGGACATGAATAGATCTTTCCTCAGGCATGACATGTGGAGAATTGCAAGTTTGGGTGTTGGTTCGGGTACATGAAAGAGGAAGCTATTGAGATGCACCACCAGCCTCCAGCACTTTTTCCATGTGACATCAGGGGTAGCAGAGTTCAATTACATTAAATTAATTTATCAGGCGGTTTTGAATAGCAATACGGGCAGCATTAATGAAAGATATGTTTAAATGTATTGGGGTAACAAATGCTTGGCCATGCAATCAACTTGGAATGAATATGAAATTGGATCATAGGGAGTCTAAGGGAACATTCACACCAAGCTGTTTTTTAATGGTTTTTCTACGTAAACATGCACTTGATGTATGTCTTCTAACATTGTGCAGCACCTTTTCTACTTAAATTTCTGAGAAATGTTCAGAAATGTACTGACCGCTCTTTTTCGAAAAATGAAAGTGAATTGGAATTGGGCTGTTGAGTGCAAAAATGAAAAAAGGACTATGCAAAGTGGCCCATATGGCTCATGCGCTATATTCTAAATCTTCTGAAGCTATCATGCGATAACCTTGTTTGACGAACGGACTTAAGTAGACATTTAAGAAAATCTTGAACCCGTCTGTCCACATCCATTTAAATATACCACCTTAGGATCCCTTTCAGACCGAATTAGGCTACATCTACATTAATCCAGATACATTTGAAAACTGAGTTTTTGTTTCAAAACGCTCATCGTCCACACTAACATTTTCAAGCGTATTCCAAAAGTTGCTCATCAACACTGAAACGTATGAAAATGCTTAAATCATGTCACTGCGCATGCGGAAACTCCACGCTGCATGTACGGTTCCGTCGCCGGACACCAATTCCGAGTAAACTTCCCTTCGCCTTTGAAGGAATGCAATGTGAAGGTTGTACAAAGTTACATTTATTTTTTAACAATGCTATCAAAGTGAGTATCAGGCACAACAGCGCTGCTAAAGACAGGCCGCCATCTTGATTGTTTTGGTTGGATAGATCACATGATTAAAAATGCGTTTTCCATCATCGTTTTCCAAAGCATATGTTTTCACAGTCCACACTACAACATGAAAATGGCGTTTTCAAATGTATCCACTTTGGAGTTCATTTTTCAAAAGCTCAGTTTACGCGGACAAAAATGCCGTCTTCATTCACAAAACTGTACATCCTTCTATTACCGGCAAATGAAAGAAGGCGCTAAAGGAGCACAATTAGCACGTTTTAATCCCCTTTTCTCCTTGCCAACTCCCAAACTCGCCTCAAGTCCTCATGGTGTTGTAATGACTCGCCTCAATCCGGTGGCGGAGGATGAATCTCAGTTGCCTACGTATCTGAGACCATCAATCCATGCATCTTATCACGTGGCTTGTTGAGCACGTTACCATGGAGACATGTAGAAACTTCACACTAATCTCCACAGCATCCACGCACAACTCACCACGTGCCCCACCTAGAGCGAGAACCACCCGTTATAGCGACCACGAAGCGGTTACCCCATATGACTGTACCCTCCCTAGCAACCGGGCCAATTTGGTTGCTTAGGAGGCCCGACTGGAGTCATTCAGTGTGCCCTGGATTGAAACTTGCAACTCCAGGGGCGGTAGTCAGTGTCAATACTCGCTGAGCTACCCAGGCCCCGACAATTTATTCTTAGTGAATCTACCCCTAAGCATTTTAAAAAGGAACGCATATACTGTACGTAGACAGTTTTTGCCTGTTTTCGGAGGGTTTCTTACTGTTAGACTGGTCTAACTAGTCGATTACAAAATTTCAGTAAAATAATTAATTGTGCACATCCCTAGTCTCAAGACGCACTCTTAAATGTTGCCTTCTTATATGTGGCACTCATAGGCGAGACACTGAAATAACAGCGAGATGTGGTTCAATGTTCAAATATGTCTTCCTAGTGCATATTTACATAAACAAACTATGGAAAAGGGTACCCACAATGTGTGTGGTGTGAACAGGCTGTTAGATGTGTCACGTCAGGTTTAATGTCAGTTAACTTTTTCATACAAAGCTATCGTTTAGCAGAAAGAACTGCCAGTATATTATTCAACATTTCCCCATTTATGATCCACAGAAGAAAGATAGTCATACAGGTTTGGAACAATATGATGGCGAGTAAACAATGACAACATTTTCATTTTTGGGTGAATGATTTAAAGTCTCAGTTAGCAACATACCTGGCAAATGGCCCCAATGCTCTTATTACATTAAGGACAACACAAACCAGAGTTTCTCAAATATGGCAAGATAAAATATCCATAATTATATGACTGAGCAGAGAGGATGTTGGTTTAGAAAAGCCCATTTCTTGGGTTCTCCCCTTAAAAATCTCTACTCCAAGATGCTCTGGAAATGCCCACATTTATGCCCATTGTGGTTATTCTGCTCATAAAAACATTTGCTGAATCTGCAAAACAGCATGACGCCATGCCATACAACAGGAAGAAAAAAGCCTTTACTGGTGTTTTATTCGCCCTACTCAGCCGCACGGTAATTGTGACTTTGGGGAAATAAAAAATAGAGTGGCTATCTCAATGCACGCCTCCATTAAACTGTAACTTAAACCATCTGACAAAATGTCTTTTGTGTTTCAAAGCTATTCAGGCTCTTTACTGGCAGAGGCATTTGGATGCTGTATCCGCCAGTGCTCGGCTAACAGACTTCGGGTTTGCTTTTTACGAGTAGCTCTTTCTTCTGTGCCACATCTTTTAGTGAAAGTTAGTGCCGTTAAATGCAGCCAATTGACCTTAAATTGTCAACACCAACCGTTAAAAGAAGGGGTGAACATCACGAACAGACCAATGAAATAAAAGATTGAGAAACGAATGCAACAAAGCCACAAATGAACTGGTAGGATGTCACTTTTCAAAACTTTGAAAGCTAATAACAATCTGAAACAATCCAGCATGATAACAAAGAAAATCGACATGTTGCTTCCGAATGTTCACGTCCCCTGAAATCGACCCCATCCATCCATCTTCAACCGCTTATCCGAAGTCGTGTCGCGGGGGCAGCCGCTCCAGCAGGGGGCCCCAAACTTCCCTATCCCGAGCCACATTAACCAGCTCTGACTGGGGGACCCCGAGGCATTTCTCAGGCCAGTGTGGAGATGTAATCTCTCCACCTAATCCTGGGTCTTCCCCGAGGCCTCCTCCCAGCTGGACGTGCCTGAAACACCTCCCTAGGGAGGTGGCCAGGGGACATTCTTACCAGATGCCCAAACCACCTCAACTGAAAATGACCCCATTCTGCCTAATTACTACCAAGCACCAACCCTCATCAGACATTATTTGCATCAATTCTAACATGTTCACATTTACCTCTAGCACTAATAGAGACACCGGTAGTAACCAGAAAGTAACCACATTGAAATAAACAATGGTGAGCGCGATTTGGATGTTGCATTTTCGATCTGAAATTACATTTCTACTCTATTGACAATAGGTTCAGGGTTGGGGTTAGGGGGTAGTGTTAATCAAATATGCATTACCAACCCAATCTCATGAAAATACGTACATAAATTACGAGTTGGCTATTTCGTATGGTCCAGCACAATGTTCTTCGCATATACTCATCCGAATTCATCACGTGCAAATTCACGGATGTCTAATGCAGAAGTAAGCGTAAGCGTAACAATGACCATAATCAAAGTAATTGATACAATCATGCACCATTTTCTTATTTTAACTATTTATTTTTTTCATATTGGCATGATGAACGGCCTGAAATGAAAGCGAAAGAATATACCTTGAACCAAGTTTATTATCTAACCCTATTGGCCTTTTTTTTTTTTTTTTTACCCCATTATAAATTGTAAATGTCAATATAAAACAAATAAATAAAAAAAAATACCAAGTGTTGGACTTAATTCAAGCTATATTCTCTCTAAACTAGCCGTAATATCAAATTTCGCGCCTTAAGAAAAAGTATCTTGCAGTACATTATTGCAGTATATACGTGACTGTCTTTCAGTTTATGATATATAAAGGTTTATATAAATATTCAAATATATACAAAAATTTGAGAACGCAGGACTGAAAAGTAGATTGATAGTGATAGATAGGGGAGACGAAATTTGTTACGTCATTTGCAGTGCACAGTTTCTGCCACAATTTCCGTTACTATGGTTATAGCGTCCTCTCTGATTGGTAGATCTGGGCCATGAAAGAGGTCCTTGGTTCAACTAAGTCTGAAAACTCTAGTTTAGATAATCAAAACCCTTAGATTGAACTTCTTGAACTACGCTTGATGCACAGTACACAGGACACACTGTTTAGTAGACAGACTAATTTGAGGGATTTAGTAAAACCTTTAAATAAAAATGAATAATATTGCTACTCAGCCTTTGAAGACTGAGAGATAATCTTATGAATTCTGAAATATTGACACCTTCATATTATTACTAGTGTAGCACCCTTACATTGGCACAGATATTTGAAAGTTCGGTAGGGTTTTTTCTATTTTAGGATTTTATGAATGTTATTCGAGGCACTGACCCATAGAGTTCTGGCTTGAGTTGAGGTCATAAAGCACCTTCGTTATTTCGCAGGAAAATTGCACTTGGTATTTACAGGCAAAAAATGCGCCACTGGCATCCTATATGAGAACACAAATCCAGTTGTTCTTGCCAAGTCCAACATAAAATCCCTCAGTTACTCTAGGAATACATATTCCCTTAATAATACTCAGTGATGGTAAATAATTCACCCAGTATTCTGGTCCTGATTCATGACTTTGACTTAACTCTGCAGACAAGGCTCCAGACTAAAATGATTTAGGAGCCATTGGCTCCTAAACTGAAACATTAAGGAGCCAAATGGCTGTGTTGTGTTGTGAAAATTGGATCTTCTTGGCCTTATTTGTGCACTTATGCAAACCCAGCTGTCATTGGATACACTGGCATCTCAGTAAACATGGTAATTTTGTGCAATGCAGAGATCCAGGGATGCAAATTAGGAGCAATCAGTGTTCAAAAAAACTGTGTTGAATCTTAACTTAAGATGATATTTCAGAATTCACCAATTGATGTGAAAATGTTGACCATACAAGCTGATTTGTAGCTAGTTTGGGGAAAAAAGCTTGTATGACATCTTACAAATCAACGGCCAGGGCAACCACAAGCGCATACGCAGCAAAAACATAATCTTCTAACCTACGCTTCGTCAGAAGACATTAGGACGTCAAATGATCAGTCAAGCGAGCTCTTAAGCTAGAAAGAAAATTATTTTAGGAGAAACAGAAAGACACCAATGAGACTGTATAAAGCTTCAGTACACTGTAAATTGAACGTCAATAACTTAGCTCAGATCATTTGGTCTTGGAAGGATTTGGAGGGAAACGTTTGGGTTCATACTTAGATCTCTGATATTTTATCGCAGACTTTGTAATGTTGGCAAACCTGAGCACAGTTTGAGACATAGTCGAGATCTCTTCTGAAACTCTAGAGGAGATTTGTGATATATCTAGGGTGTTTTTCTCCAGAGAATGGCAGGAGGCTCCATTTAATTTCATTGCAGTCTTGGAGAAACAATTGAGAGTTTATCAAGATCTCTGTTAAATGGTAAATGGTCTGCACTTATATAGCACATTTTAACCTTAGCGGTATTCAAAGCGCTTTATACTGCGTCTCATTCACACACCAATGACGGTAGAGCTGCCATGCAAGGTGCTAGCCTAACAATTGGAGCAACTTGGAGTTCAGTGTCTTGCCCAAGGACACTTCGGCATGTGGAGTTGTGTGGGCATGGGGAATTGAACCATCAACCCTGCAATTGGTGGACAACCCTCTCTACCACCTGAGCCACAGCCGTCCTTGGTTGTGTTATTTCTTGTGTATGGGTTGGATTGAGATTGCATTTCATATGCTGGTCCAGGCTGGTTTATGATGGTTTGGTGTTATGCTATCTGGTGGGCCAGCAGAGCCATATTGTTCATGAGCAAATCTGGTAATGCTTTTAGTAATGCTGGACATCTTTCTGGTTAAGCTTGTCAAAAATCCTTATTGGAGCAGCTTTCAAAACACAACATATGCTGGTTGTTAAAACAAAACCGTTAAAAAGTGTCAGGAATAAATCATTACTTCAAGACTAAAGCAATGAAAAGCTTTTGTTATCCACATGTACTTTAAGCACTATAACTCACTGACTCTGTTTAGTGTCTTGAAAAGCCTCGTTACTTTAAATGGCTTGTGCGGGCGCTCTCGTTCACTCGGATCCCAAGAGGAAGTCTATAAGTCTCAGGGTAAGTGCTTCCATTAAAACTTCAATAAGCTATAAAAACCAATGTAAATTCATTTCCTTAATCATACTTAAGATACTTAGGTCACGTACTGTACAGCGAGCTGCTTTCAGTTGCACAAATGCTCTCATAACAACTTCCATAGACAATAGGCCTTTTGCAAGTCTCTTATCCAAATCAGTTTAGACTTCAGATTTTTATCCCAAAACCGAGTTTGTCTACTTTTGATACATAATATAAGTAAAGCTTTACAATATGATTTTATATGTTGCATTTTCATGAACTAACACAAAAATAATAATAATAACAATAATATAATAATAATAATAATAATTGTAATCTATAAATACACTATCGTTTATTGTTCATTCATTTCAGTTCATAACACATTTACGAATGTTGATCTACAGTATGCAGTACAAATTTGAATATGTTAAAAACATATTTGTGCATGTAGAAATGAACATTAATCCAAGATCAATAACTTCTGTAGTTGTGTATTGTTTATTGTTAGTTCATGTTAACATATAAAACCTCATTGCAAAGTGTTCCCAAAATAAGCACACTTTAAATGTAATTACATGCAACAACACATATGTACATAATAAGTACGCTTAAGTACATAGTAGTTAAAGATGCCTAATATAAAGTGGGTCCAGAATTAGTAGAAAAAAATTAGTCTAAATTGTCTTTATTTTTAATGCAATTTTGCTCGAAATAAGAGCTATACATTGTTTGTGATGACTGCAATGTGTTTTTTCTGAAATTATTATTGTGTTTGATTTTGAAGACATTTTTTTAATGAAAAAAGTATTTTGGTACTGTATTTGTTCGGCACTTACAGTTCAATGTAAAATCTCAGTCTTGAAGCAAGACCATTTGAAAAATGCTCCTTTCGGCAACTTTCTTGAAGCTACACAGCTTTCTGTAGCCACATTCGATCTTATTTTACACAATGTCAGCTGATGTGAGCATTAAGGAACAATGAACAAAGAAACAACACAACAGGATACTGTTCAAATCTTCTCACTGTCAAAAAATATTATTATTATTATTTCATTAGAAGCACTGTATATTTATTTTAGGGAGAATATCCTTTTGCTGTAGACCCACTTTCTTTAACCGTTCCATCTCAAACCCTGTACTATAGCCTACCACACACTTCAGTTCACAAAGGTAAGAAGTAGAAACTCTTTTACAACTCAAGTCATGTACACAATTATGAAAATAAATAAGGTGTAGAGGAAAGACCCAAGACGTTGCAAGACGCCCAGAAAGAATCAACGGAGCTGCAGTGCTGTGTTTCAATGAGAGCAGAATGCAGACAGTGCATCTTTGAACTTAAGTTAAATACAGACATGTTGTAATTATTACATAAAAGACTGCTCGCAAATATTTGATCTAATTAGGATTATTTGCGATAACTATTCAATGTGCACTTTAAAATCCAATCACATGCAATGTACTGTAAACACAGGGCACTTTGGTTTATAAAAAATATATAATAATAATAATAATATGGATGGTTGTGCTGCAAAAACAACATTGTGGATAGAAAGTGGACAAAGACTAAAATGGACCAAAACTAAAAATACTTTAAACATTTTTAAATATTATTATTATTATTATTATTATTATCATTATAGCTGTTTAAGTTGTTGTTGTTGTTTTGGAACTAAAATCCATTGCAATATATAATATATTTTTTGTATTTTTTTATTAGTATTATTGTTGTCATAAATGTCACAAAGCCTTATATATTTGTAAATATGTATTATTATTATTTATCCCCTGTGCAATATTTGTTAATACAGGTCGTAAACATTTGTAAATATATTATTAGTGTTGTTGTTGTGTTTGTCATTCAACCCCTGTGTAATATTTGTTTACAAAGTCTTAAACACGTATAAATATATTGTATTATTAATATTATTATTATTCAACTTCTGTTAATATCATTTAAAAAAGTTTTAAGTCTATTTAAATCTTTTATTATTATTATTCAACACCTGTGAATTGTTTACAAAGTATTTAAAATGACAAAATATATTATTATTATTATTATTATTATTATTATTATTATTATTATTATTATTGCTGTTGGTATTGTCACTCCCCTTGTGCAATATTTGTTTACAAAGTCTTAAATATGTATTAATATTATATAATAATAATAAATATAGCTGTAAGCAGCAATGTAGGGGCCAAGCACATCAACCATTAATAAAGTAAATGGAGTGGTGGTGGCGTAGTGGGCTAAAGCACTAAACTGTTAAGCAGAAGGTTGTCGGTTCGATCCCCACTGCCACCACCATTGTGTCCTTGTGCAAGGCACTTAACTCCAGGTTTCTCCGGGGGGATTGTCCCCATAATAAGGGCTCTGAAAGTCGCTTTGGATAAAAGTGTCTGCCAAATGCATAAATGTAAATGTAAATCATTCATTAATAGGCACAACAATGGCAAAAAAAAGAAGTAATTAAACCAATCTGGTCATGATTTTAGGCAAAATGGTTGAAAAACCATGAATATTATCAATTGTAATGGGACATAAAAGCTTATAACTTTTGACCAACAGGTGGCGCTGTCACCAAATTTATGACACGTAAAGTTTTGTGTCAATATGCCAAAGTGTTGCTGAGATAAAGCCTGAAAACCATTCTGGCATCATGCCATCAAATTCATTGTTGTGTTATATGAAAACGATTTGGTCTATCAACACAAAATCCATAATTTTTTGTTGGCATGGCGTGAAGGTGGTCTTATTCGATTTTGGTTAAAATCTGAAAAACGCTCTAGGAGGAGTTCGAAAAAGTTTGTTTTTAATGATTTCAAAATGGCGGACAGGAAGTTCAATTGATCATGGTATAATTGCTATCCACGGCATGACCCACGGAATCTACCAAGACTGATCTCATGACAACAGTACAAAGTAATCAAAAGTTATTAGTATTTTAATAAAATGTGGTATAACTTTTGAACAGAATGGGGAACTGTCACAAAACGTTTTGAGTACATTCAGGGCATTGTGCCAATAACACATAATGAGTTTTGTAACGATATGTCAATGCATTTGAAAAATAAAGCATTTTACAACAAAATTAAAAATGGGCAATGCTCAAAATTGCCTACATAAAAAAATTTGGTATCATTAGACTCGGCATCCAGATTTGTGATTTTAGGTGTAATCTTTCAGAAGTTATATGCCAAAATATTCATTTTTCATATCTCGTGACCACTATGTGGCACTGTGCCAAAACTGTGCAGGTACCCTCAGGTCATGGTTGTCATAACACACACCAGGTTTGGTGTGAATACACTAAACCGTTGCGGAGATATAGCCTCACGTCCAATTTGCCGTGCTGTACGTCGAATTTGTTTAAGCGTTATTACGTTTTGTCAGCCTGGTCTGAAGATGATCTGATTACATTTTCTTGCAAACGGTCTAGGAGATAAAAAAAGTAGGTTTTTCCCAAAAATTTAAATGGCGGGAACATTTTCAAGATGGAAAATGACGACATACTCGTCTCGAAAATTTGTATTTGAGCACATACGACTCAAAAGTTATTAGCATAAACATGTGTGAGCATTTGGGCAGTTGGTGATGCTAGAGGCTTTGAGTTAGACACTCAACAGTTTGTGATTCATTACTGCTATAAACTGAAAACAAGCAAACTGGGTAATGATCGTCATAAGTTAGCAAAAGACATATGATCAGCTATCAAATTTAATCTCGTAGGTTAAAGTCCATTAGGCAAGTCTGAGATGGTCTGGAATGGGCCAGTGGTGTTCTGAGTTTAATAGGCAATTACTAAAAGGATCTTTGAGCGGGTCTGGATAATAAGCAGAATCCGTTTCACTTGCAACGGTCAACACTGTTCTTAACGTTTATAGGACACAGTTTAACTCAAACAGCAGAATGGGACAAACGAGAAAAGAAATATGTTTTGGTGTGTTTGCAGCAGCGAGAGAAACACATATACAATATAATGCGTTTTTCATTCCTTTTCATTTTCCAGCTTTTGATTACAGTCCGTGGCATCTCTTCATATTGCACTTCATCAGTCAACAATTTTAAGTCCAGACCGTTTTCGTTCATCTCAGTAACTGTACAGTGCTGCGAATGAGCTGTGTTGACAGCCGTGGTAATTCGCTGCCACTTCACATCCTTTCTTTTACTAGAAACTCTGGCAGAGGGACCAGCAAAGGCCATTCTTTTCAAGCCTTTATTTCAGTATGTGCAATTTCAACTACCAGTTACATTGGCTATTTGTCATTTAGCAAACACTTTTTGTCCCAAAGCGACTTACTAACTACTAATCCTACTACAGGGACTGATATTTTCAGATAGTTTTCCGCTATGCTATCACCCATATCCATTTATAAAGGGAACTGTACTCAGAACTTCAGAGAGTGCAAATGTAGAATACTCTAGTGCATGAGAAAATTCAGTACAAATCATACATTTATTCAACATTTAGCTTTAATTAGAAGGTGCCCTGCTCCAGACCTTTTACAGAAGCAGACATTTAATAGCCCTCCAAGTCAACAAGTTCCTTAATTCTCATCCGGCTCAAATAGAGAGTGCATTATGAGTCTGGAAACAAAGTCAGTGGTAGAGAGAAAGAAGGTGTGAGGAGGAAGAGATGGAGAGAAGTCTGATAGCCACAATACAAATGACAGAGGTAAAGTAAGAGAAGTGTTAGATGGCTTACGCTGTGTTGCATTGTTCTCCAAACAATCCTCTGGGATGCACAAGCACAAAAACAGAGAAAAAAAGGGATTTCATTGAAAGCATCCGATGAGAAATATGCATTAGACAGGAAAGCAATATGTACGATTACATTTGATGAATGGCATCGCTGTGATATTCCATCTTATTCACCTCGGCCTTCGGGAAAATAACTATAAATGCATCCCTTTCCAGACAAATGCTTCCTTCTAAATCAACATTTATTTAACCATCATGCATCTCCGTAATGAAATTCGAGGGTTAACTTGAGACTCATTCAATGATGGAATGAAAAAAGTCATTTGCCCAAAATGGATGGAAAGTCATCTGAAATGAATTCCATAAATTAGCCAGAGGCCAAAATATGATTACGCTCAAATGCAATCTTGCTCTACTTTTAAGTCAAATTATATAAACATATTTTCATGTATTCTTGTAAAGTTTTATTAGTCAGAACACTTAATTCTAGTGAAGTATCTCAAGTACTTTTAGAAACGACTTCATTGTAAGTTACTACACCTAATAATATATGAATACATGTATTAATAATAATAATAATGTATAATACATAACAAGAAATTATTGATTATTATTATTTATTTATTTACTTTATTATACATTTTTAAATTACATGATTACTCATTCTGTGTCCCTTACAAAAATATAAGGTACCACATGGTAATACAATGGTTCCATATTCATATCCCATATGCATATAATTATTATTATTATAATTGATTCTAATTGTTATTATCTGATTATTGATTCTAGCCCTAACCCAAGAATCAATGTGAAATATAGTATTAAATGAATTATGTGTATGCACATTTAAAGTTTAGTCAATTCAATTATTTGTTTACTTAAAGAAAAGTTTTACAATTCACAGTTTGTTCATTTTCAAAGTCACATTTGCTTTGGAACGATTAGACAAATATACTTAAATCTCATTGAATCCATTTTACTAAACTTTTTCCAGGAATATTTTATTCCTGAGAAAATAAGACCCCCACCGATTTGTCCTGGGTCTGAACCCTAAAGGCCATTACCGCCCACTCGTGCCCTCCTTAACAGCACCACCCTCCCTGCCACCCACTTACCAGTCTGTCCAGGCTGGTGCCAGCTGCCGTAGTGGGTCTCTCTTCAGGGCTGTACGGTCTGAATCGTCTGTTGAACACATCCGAGATCCCGCGGGTAGACCGTCCACTTCCAGCTAGCTTGGGATGACCGCATCCTTGGAATACCTATAATTACCAAACCGGAAGGCATCGGATTGTGTGGTTTGGGTATAAAAACAGAAGCTATTTAAAAAAGGTGAAAATTAAGCTGTAGATAGTTCGCATCGAGTTGTTAAATTATTCAGTGTATAAAGTTTGAGACACATTTTTCAAACACTATATCCTAAAGGGATAGTTCACCCAAAGATTCAAATTCTGTTTTTATTTAATCACCCTCATGTTGTTACAAGCCCATATGGATTTCTTATAGCAGTATAAAGATAAACAAATAAATCAAGAGCAATTTAAAAGTATGAGAATTATTGAGATGCGTATTCCAAATGGAATGGACCAATGTGGGTTTTCAATAGGATTTCTGCGTATGCCGATCAAATGAGAGGCAACAACTTTTAAAACTATTTTTATTCTATTGTGTTGTGTGAGAGAAATATGGATGCTTTGCGTTCACATTCTGACGTCTTGTACTGTAGATGCAATGAGTTCAGGGTGAGCTGACAGTGATGGAACATTTTAATGTCATGGCTTGCTCTCATGGCAGAAGGATGTCTGTGCGCTGATGTTGCTCTATCTGTCACTATGATTACCGTTCAGAGTCTCTGGGTGACATGTACATGCTGATTTGCATGATTCTGTGTGAATATTCAGTCAGGTCCTGCTTTAAAATGTAAATTCCTTCTTTTCTTCCTTTCGTTCTTTATTACTTCCTTTTTGTAGTTATTTATTCCTTTCCTTTATTTTGTTCTTTATTCATTTCTTAACTACATACCTATATAAAGAAGGAAGGATGGAATGAAGGAAGGAAAAGAAAAAATTAACAGGAAGGAAGGATCATTCTGTTCTTTTTCATTCCTTCCTTCCATTCTTTTTGCTTTCCCTTTCTTCCTTCCATTTTCCCTCTTAGCTTTTCTCCTTTCTTTCTTCCTTCCTTCTTTCCTTTCTTTCTTTCTTCCCACCTTCATTCATTCTTTCTTTTCTTTTCTTCCTTCCATTCTTTTTGCTTTCCCTTTCTTCCTTCCATTTTCCCTCTTAGCTTTTCTCCTTTCTTTCTTCCTTCTTTCTATTATTTTTCCTTTCCCTTCTTCATTTGTTCATTCCTTCGTTCCTTCCTTCTTTTTATCTTTTCCTTTCTTCCTTCATTTCCCCCCCTTTCATTTTCTCAGTTTTTTCTTAGTTATAATCTTTATCCTTTCCTTTCCTTCTGTTCTTTATTCACTTCCTTCCTTATATCTGATCTTTTTACTTTAATTGAATTTCCTTTTTCCTACATCCTTTACTTCTTTTCCTTTTACTTCTTTTCTTTCCTCCTATCGTTCCTTCCTTTCTTTTTATCATTGCTTCTTTTTTTTGCTTTTCATTTGAAACAACTAAATGTCAATAATATGACAATGAAAAAACATATTTGATATAAAAAGTGTAAAGTATTTTAAATCACACCGGAATTTGAAATACTGCTTTTAATTTAAGATCATTTATAATAATAATAATAATAATAATAATTCTATTATGGTACTTTTACTTTAATATAGCAAAAAATGTAACAAAATTTGTGTAAGTGTGTGTGTGTGTCTATGAGTGTGTGTGTGTCTATGTGTGTGTGTGTGTGTGTGTGTGTGTGTGTTTATTAGTGTGTGTGTGAGTGTCTGTGAGTGTATGTGTGTGTGTCTATGAGTGTGTGTGTGTCTATGTGTGTGTGTGTGTGTGTGTGTGTGTGTGTTTATTAGTGTGTGTGTGAGTGTCTGTGAGTGTATGTGTGTGTGTCTATGAGTGTGTGTGTGTTTATTAGTGTGTGTGTGAGTGTCTATGAGTGTATGTGTGTGTTTATTAGTGTATGTGTGTGTGTCTATGAGTGTGTGTATGTGTGTGTGTTTATTAGTGTATGTGTGTGTCTATGATTGTGTGTGTCTATGAGTGTGTATGTATGTGTGTGTGTTTATTAGTGTGTGTGTGTGTGTGTGTGTGTGTCTATGAGTGTGTGTGTGTGTGTGTGTGTGTTTATTAGTGTGTGTGTGAGTATCTATGAGTGTATGTGTGTGTTTATTAGTGTATGTGTGTGTGTCTATGAGTGTGTGTGTCTAAGAGTGTGTATGTGTGTGTGTTTATTAGTGTGTGTGTGTGTGTGTGTGTTTGTGTCTATGAGTGTGTGTGTGTGTGTGTGTTTATTAGTGTGTGTGTGAGTGTCTATGAGTGTATGTGTGTGTTTATTAGTGTATGTGTGTGTGTCTATGAGTGTATGTGTGTGTGTTTATTAGTGTATGTGTGTGTCTATGATTGTGTGTGTCTAAGAGTGTGTATGTGTGTGTGTTTATTAGTGTGTGTGTGTGTGTGTGTGTTTGTGTCTATGAGTGTGTGTGTGTGTGTGTTTATTAGTGTGTGTGTGAGTGTCTATGAGTGTATGTGTGTGTGTCTATGAGTGTGTGTATGTGTGTGTGTTTATTAGTGTATGTGTGTGTCTATGATTGTGTGTGTCTATGAGTGTGTATGTGTGTGTGTTTATTAGTGTGTGTGTGTGTGTGTGTCTATGAGTGTGTGTGTGTGTTTATTAGTGTGTGTGTGTGTGTGTGTGTCTATGAGTGTGTGTGTGTGTTTATTAGTGTGTGTGTGAGTATCTATGAGTGTATGTGTGTGTTTATTAGTGTATGTGTGTCTATGAGTGTGTGTGTGTGTTTATTAGTGTATGTGTGTGTCTATGAGTGTGTGTGTGTGTTTATTAGTGTATGTGTGTGTCTATGAGTGTGTGTGTGTGTTTATTAGTGTATGTGTGTGTCTATGAGTGTGTGTGTGTGTTTATTAGTGTGTGTGTGTGTGTGTCTATGAGTGTATGTGTGTGTTTATTAGTGTATGTGTGTGTCTATGAGTGTGTGTGTGTGTTTATTAGTGTATGTGTGTGTCTATGAGTGTGTGTGTGTGTTTATTAGTGTGTGTGTGTGTGTGTCTATGAGTGTGTGTGTGTGTGTGTGTGTTTATTAGTGTGTGTGTGATTGTCAATGAGTGTGTGTTTGTTTATTAGTGTGTGTGTGTGTCTATGAGTGTGTGTGTGTGTGTGTGTGTTTATTAGTGTGTGTGTGAGTGTCAATGAGTGTGTGTTTGTTTATTAGTGTGTGTGTGTGTGTCTATGAGTGTGTGTGTGTGTGTTTATTAGTGTGTGTGAGTGTCAATGAGTGTGTGTTTGTTTATTAGTGTGTGTGTGTGTGTGTGTCTATGAGTGTGTGTGTGTGTGTTTATTAGTGTGTGTGTGTGTGTGTCTATGTGTGTGTGTGTGTGTTTATTAGTGTGTGTGAGTGTCAATGAGTGTGTGTTTGTTTATTAGTGTGTGTGTGTGTGTGTGTGTCTATGAGTGTGTGTGTGTGTGTGTGTGTGTGTGTGTGTGTGTGTGTGTTTATTAGTGTGTGTGTGAGTGTCAATGAGTGTGTGTTTGTTTATTAGTGTGTGTGTGTGTGTGTCTATGAGTGTGTGTGTTTATTAGTGTGTGTGTGAGTGTCAATGAGTGTGTGTTTGTTTATTAGTGTGTGTGTGTGTGTCTATGAAGTGTGTGTGTGTGTGTGTGTGTTTATTAGTGTGTGTGTGAGTGTCAATGAGTGTGTGTTTGTTTATTAGTGTGTGTGTGTGTGTGTCTATGAAGTGTGTGTGTGTGTGTGTGTTTATTAGTGTGTGTGTGAGTGTCAATGAGTGTGTGTTTGTTTATTAGTGTGTGTGTGTGTGTGTCTATGAGTGTGTGTGTGTGTGTGTTTATTAGTGTGTGTGTGTGTGTGTCTATGAGTGTGTGTGTGTGTGTGTGTCTATGAAGTGTGTGTGTGTGTGTGTGTTTATTAGTGTGTGTGTGAGTGTCAATGAGTGTGTGTTTGTTTATGAGTGTGTGTGTGTGTGTTTATTAGTGTGTGTGTGTGTGTGTGTGTCTATGAGTGTGTGTGTGTGTGTTTATTAGTGTGTGTGTGTGTGTGTCTATGAGTGTGTGTGTGTGTGTTTATTAGTGTGTGTGTGTTTGTTTATTAGTGTGTGTGTGTGTGTGTGTGTGTCTATGAGTGTGTGTGTGTTTGTTTATTAGTGTGTGTGTGTCTATGAGTGTGTGTGTTTATTAGTGTGTGTGAGTGTCAATGAGTGTGTGTTTGTTTATTAGTGTGTGTGTGTGTGTGTGTGTCTATGAGTGTGTGTGTGTGTGTGTGTTTATTAGTGTGTGTGTGAGTGTCAATGAGTGTGTGTTTGTTTATTAGTGTGTGTGTGTGTGTGTGTCTATGAGTGTGTGTGTGTGTGTTTATTAGTGTGTGTGTGAGTGTCAATGAGTGTGTGTTTGTTTATTAGTGTGTGTGTGTGTGTGTGTCTATGAAGTGTGTGTGTGTGTGTGTGTGTGTGTTTATTAGTGTGTGTGTGAGTGTCAATGAGTGTGTGTTTGTTTATTAGTGTGTGTGTGTGTGTGTGTGTGTCTATGAAGTGTGTGTGTGTGTGTGTGTGTGTTTATTAGTGTGTGTGAGTGTCAATGAGTGTGTGTTTGTTTATTAGTGTGTGTGTGTGTGTCTATGAGTGTGTGTGTGTGTGTGTTTATTAGTGTGTGTGTGAGTGTCAATGAGTGTGTGTTTGTTTATTAGTGTGTGTGTGTGTGTCTATGTGTGTGTGTGTGTGTGTTTATTAGTGTGTGTGTGAGTGTCAAAGAGTGTGAGTTTGTTTATTAGTGTGTGTGTGTGTGTGTGTGTCTATGAAGTGTGTGTGTGTGTGTGTGTGTGTGTTTATTAGTGTGTGTGTGAAGGGTCAATGAGTGTGTGTGTGTGTGTGTTTATTAGTGTGTGTGTGAGTGTCAATGAGTGTGTGTTTGTTTATTAGTGTGTGTGTGTCTATGAGTGTGTGTGTGTGTGTTTATTAGTGTGTGTGTGAGTGTCAATGAGTGTGTGTTTGTTTATTAGTGTGTGTGTGTGTGTGTTTATTAGTGTGTGTGTGAGTGTCAATGAGTGTGTGTTTGTTTATTAGTGTGTGTGTGTGTGTGTGTCTATGAGTGTGTGTGTGTGTGTTTATTAGTGTGTGTGTGAGTGTCAATGAGTGTGTGTTTGTTTATTAGTGTGTGTGTGTGTGTGTGTGTGTCTATGAAGTGTGTGTGTGTGTGTGTGTGTGTGTGTGTGTGTGTGTGTGTGTGTGTGTGTGTGTGTGTGTGTGAGCATGTATTTATTACTTTGTGGGGACCAAATGTCCCCATAAGGATAGTAAAACCCGAAATGTTTGACCTTGTGGGGACATTTTGTCGGTCCCCATGAGGAAAACAGCTTATAAATCATACTAAATTATGTTTTTTGAAAATGTAAAAATGCAGAAAGTTTTCTGTGAGGGTTAGGTTTAGGGGTAGGGTTAGGTTTAGGGGATAGAATATAAAGTTTGTACAGTATAAAAACCATTATGTCTATGGAAAGTCCCCATAAAACATGGAAACACAACATGTGTGTGTGTGTGTGTGTGTCTATGAAGTGTGTGTGTGTGTGTGTGTGTGTGTGTGTGTGTGTGTGTGTGTGTGTGTGTGCGCAGACATACCTTGGAAGAAACTTGTATACTGTTGTCCTGCATGGTCATGATGGCTTCAGAGATCTTCACATCGATTGGCTCCACGACGGCTTCGATATTAAACGGGCCTTCCAGTCTATCAGCGACCAGCAGCATGGCATCTGTCACAACATGAGAAAAGAACCAGTGAAGCACTCACACACATGATCATACCTGCAAAACACACACAACACACAGATCTGAAAAGACCACTCTCACTTTTCTATATCCAGAGGAAAATCAAGTAAAGAACAATAATAAGTAGATTTCCCGTTTGTGCAGTTAAACATTTGTTGTTTTGAATTTTACTATTTCAGTATTTTAAAGTCAACATCAAAGAACCTAAAAGGCTCATAACAAGACCAGGAACATGTTTCAAGAAAGTAAATTGAATCAATCGTGATTTCATGTTGTCTTTGATGACCGTTGTTATGCAAACACATTAATTGAAAAACGAAATATTTAATATCTCAGATCTACAGATGATAATAAACATTTATAATCCTCAAACTAATCTAATTATGCCCAAGCATACCAGTAAAACTTTTGAAGTGTCCAACAGATGTTCACATGGTAAATATCAGACCCTTCAGAAAGCCGTTGAGACGGCATGGATCAGTACACATTAAAGTTTATATTTTCCCTCTAAACTCCACTGAGTTGTATATACGACTGTCACACAGGCATAAAAACAAGTAATGTAGTGATTCAATTAGTGTCAGTGAATTGATTTTATCCTTTGGGTTGTTCCTTGCACTCATATTTTGAAATCTGGAGACGTTTTATTTGTCTACAACTTCCCTTATAGCTAAACAAATGCCATAAAGTGTTTTACGTTGTGAAAGACGGTGGCATGGCAGTAATTTGTACTTTTCCCTAAACATTACCTTTGAAAAAGCCAAGATATATGCAAGATACTGTATATATAGTATTATATGCTTTAATTAAGCTGTCTATTGTCTGCATTTGAACACATTGAAGCTTCCACTAACAAAACATGGTATCACTATGTTTTTAGTTACCATTGCAAAAACATGTATTTTAATAATACCACATTTATTTATTTATTTATTTATTTATTTATTTTATCGATCATTTCATAGCCATGTTTATTTTTCCTATACCATGGAAATGCCATGTTTTTTTTATTTTCCGGACATGTACCGTAGCAAAACTTTTTTATTATTATAACATGATAATACTATGTTTTTTATAATTATTATTAGTTTTATTACTATTATAATAAAACTCGAATCGCTGCCTGTCTGGCAGACATCTCAGCCTGGATGAAGGAACACCACCTTCAACTCAACCCAGCCAAGACCGAACTCCTTGTCTTTCCAGCCAACCCTGCTGTTGAACACAACATCACCGTGCAGCTGGGTCCAACTACAGTTCCACCTTCCAAAATGGTCAGAAATCTAGGGGTAACCATTGATGATGAGCTAAATTTCACAGACCACATTTCAAAGACTCCAAGATCATGTAGATTTACACTCTACAGTATCAGGAAGATAAGACCCTTCCTCTCTGAACATGCCCCACAACTGCTCGTTCAGTCCCTTGTCATAACTAGACTGGACTACTGTAACGCTCTCATTGCAGGCCTTCCTGCATGTGCTATTAGACCTCTCCAAATGATCCAGAATGCAGCAGCACGTCTGGTCTTTAATGAACCTAAGAGAGCACGTTACATCACTCTTTGTCTCTCTCCACTGGCTGCCGGTTGATGCACGTACTAAATTCAATACTAAATTCAAGGCTCTGATGCTGGCATACAAAACAGTCACTGGGTCTGCTCCAGCATACCTAAAAACATTTATGCAGAGCTACGTTCCCACCAGAAGCCTGCGGTCTGCTAAGGAACGTCGCCTTGTCGTACCAAAACAAAGAGGCACCAAAACACTTTCCCGGACTTTCAGTTTCATCATACCACGGTGGTGGAATGACCTTCCCAACTCAATCCGGGAAGCTAACTCGCTCTCTATCTTCAAAAAATGGCTAAAACCACATCTTTTCTAAAAGCACTTAACCGGTCACTAAAAATAAATAAATAAATAAATAAATTATTATTTACATTTCTTGTTGCACTTAAATCTGTTTTGTATATTATTATGATGATAGTGAAACTTTGTAATATGGCACTTTTCGTACCACTGTCTCCCTAAGATGATTCGCTGATGTTTTTCCTCTTTTGTAAATCGCTTTGGATAAAAGCGTCTGCCAAATGAATAAATGTAAATTATGCCATGGTAAAAAAACATTTGTATTTATTTATATATATATATATTTTTTTTTTTTCTGTCATGTCAATACCTATAATAATAATAATAATAATAATAATAATAATAATAATATACATATACATATACATATACATATATATAATAATATTTTTATTTTACCGTGGTTTTCAGACATGGATCCCAGCAAAGCCTTGTTTTTTGTTTGTTTATTATTATTATTATTATTATTATTATTATTATTATTATTATACTATGATAATACCATGTTTTTTATAATTATTATTAGTTTTATTACTATTATTATTATTATTATTACACTATGATAATACCATGTTTTTTATAATTATTATTATTAGTTTTATTACTATTATTATTATTATGATGCCATGGTAAAAACTTTGTTTTTAAATTATTTATATATATATATATATATATATATATATATATATATATATATATATATATATATATATATATATATATATATCTGTCAAGGTAATACCTATAATAATAATAATAATAATAATAATATATATATATATATATATATATATATATATATATATATATATATATATATATATATATATATTCTGTCAAGGTAATACCTATAATAATAATAATAATAATAATAATAATAATAATAATAATATATATATATATATATATATATATATATATATATATATATATATATATATATATATATATATATATATAATTATATTTTTATTTTACCGTGGTTTTCAGACATGGATCACAGCAAAGTCTTGTTTTTTTGTTTGTTTATTATTATTATTATACTATGATAATACCATGTTTTTTATAATTATTATTAGTTTTATTACTATTATTATTATTATTATTATTATTATAGGTATTACCTTGACAGAATATAAATATATATATATATATATATATATATATATATATATATATATATATATATATTCTGTCAAGGTAATACCTATAATAATAATAATAATAATATCTATATCTATATATATCTATATATATAAAATTATATTTTTATTTCACCATGGTTTTCAGACATGGATCACAACATAGCCATGTTTTTTGTTTGTTTGTTTGTTTATTATTATTATTATTATTGTTATTATTGTGTCATGCAAAACCGTTCTTTTATTTATTATACCATGACAAAACCATAATGTTTTTGTTGTTGTCATTTTAATTATAATGTTAGAAAACCCATGTTTATTATTATTATTATTATTATTATTATTATTATTATTATTATTATTATTATTATTATTATTATTATAATACCATGGTAAACCATGTTTTTTTTTATGACATGGTTTACCATGTTTTTTGGGCATGTACCATGGAATTACTGGTGTATTTGGACATGGTACCATTTTAATTAAATTTTTTCTATGGTTACATAGAAATGCCGTGTTTTTGTGGATATGTACAATTATATTGTCATGGATATTTAACATGCAATAGCATGATATTCTTTGAAGTACCTTAGAGTACCATGTAAATACCATGGTATAAAAATATGGTAATCATTCAGTTATATGATATATATATCAAAGTACCATGGTATCACCATGACTGTACTTAGGTACTGCCAAATTATATATATTTATAATTTATTTAGTTTTGTATTAATTTTTGCAGGGGTCATCACATCATATCAAAATGTGTGAGATTTGAATAAAGTTGTGTAATATTATGTTTCTTAATCTTCTCAGATGATGACACATCGCTCAGAAATAGCACGCAATTAGTTAAAATAGGGGGAAAACAAGATTTAGAAAGTGCTGAGCATATAAGACATTTAAAGGTCTCTTTTGAAGGTTGCAGTTATGTTTGCATATGAAATTTGCAAAACAACCATTGCCAAGGATTATGAAGTTTGAGAGTTGAGTCATTGTGTAAACTGATCAAATATATGCTATTTATAATTTTTTACGAATTGCATGGTCAAAACTAGAGGTGAATTGAGGTCAAAAATGAAACTATCAGCAAATGAAGACTCTATTCAGTATCTCAGTCAGGCAGTTTAGCAATACACAACTAATTGTGCAGAGCCAACAAAAAAATCACATCAGCAAGGTCAACCCTTGGATCCAATTTCACAACATTTTATGTGTTTCTTTCTTTCAGCAGAGCAATTATATTAAAAGACCATTAAAATCCACATAAGATAAGAGATGCTTAATAAACTTTGACATGATAACAGGATACAGCATTTAAGCATACAGTGAAATAGATCAGCTTAGCATAGGTCAGCATTCAAAATTATTTCCCCTGACATCATATGAGAGTAGCAGCTCAAGGGGGGGATTCACTAAGAATCAAATGTGTTGCTAATAGTTTCATATATTTGCATGTGCTGTCTATGTTGCTTTTTTAACACAATTTTCCGATGTATCGCAATCTTCAGTTGAACGATATCGATATCACTCTATGCACAACCCTCTGCTACAAGAACCTTCGCACTTACCTGTTTGCCGGCTTTCTTTCGATGGAGAACAATGGAATGCGAGATACTTGCATCCCGCTCGTTGACCGGAAAGACTTTCAGCGCCTGGCTGTTATGAGCACTTATAAGGCCTCCGAAACTGCAACCGATAACCCATCCTCGTCGCGAGCCCCGAACGAGACATTAAATCCGCCTGCATCGTTCATGAACTCTACCGGTCAGAACGAGCGTGCTGGAAGATGGAAGGACCACGGGGACTGAGCCGGCAGAAACACTCCCATATCCACATCCAGATCGCCCGCGGTGCTCACCGACCCAGCCACCTGAGTTTAAATCCAGGACAGACCAGGTCGGGAAGCAGCCGCGGTGGCTCTCTGATTCACGAAGAAGGAAGAGAGCCGCGACCACAACGTTCTCATGGGTATGTTCCCACAGTGAGAACATGACCCCTCCACGAAAGATGCCTCGGAGTGCTGGCCACCCAAGCACTCGAGACAGATTTTGTGGTCATCCGGTGGGGAGTGATAATGGCCACACCTAGCAGCGCAAAGGCGAAAGGACATCTTTAAAAAGATGCCAATTGTTTGTGCGAGCTCGAACGTGCGAGGGTGACCATTGATACGTGCCGTAATTCCAGCAGCAAATAGTGAGGTGACGGGACGAACACACATGTGCGCTAAGCTCTGAAGAACAAATCCGAATGAGTGGTGCATGCCATCTCCTTATATACCCGTATGTCCGGGGCGGAGAGTGCCATGCAAATTCCACTCGGCAATTTTAATTGGCCTTTTCTGAATAAAGCAAAGGTGATTGGGGCTCTCAAGAGCGAACCCCTAGTGTCACAACATCGACACAACGTCTAGTTCGATCCCTGAAGAGCAAGCAGTCGACATCTGTGCCGAAAGTGACATGGAAGCACCACAAAATGACGTGAATTGCGTTTTTCATCTCGCATTAACTTTTTATGACACTATCAGTTACGTTTAGGTTGAAGGTTTAGGGTAGGGATGTAGGTTTTGTTCATTTTAAACTCAATAGAGCATTAACCTCAAAAAACTTTAATTTGACTCGCTTTTAGCGCCACTCAGTGGACATTTCCCCTCGATACGTGTAAGGAGCCGCATATTATTATTTTGCAAAACATTATGCCAAAATGTTAGCTAAAAATAGAACTTACTGGACAAAAATCAAAGCACAAGCAATAGAATAGACCCTCCCAGATAAATTACCCATTTATGATGTCTCCATTTTGCACAAAATACTAACAAATTGTGTCAAACCTTGTAAAGCCATAAAGGCTGTACCTTCATACCAAGATGATAGTATTACATATACCAGAGTACAGTGATAAAATAAAATCAAACCTAGCCTGAGGTATTCCTTTTCACAGTGTACAATAATTTATTAATGAGCGCCATATATAGAAGCTCATGCTGAATTGTTAATTAAGGAGTCAGTTCGTATAAGCAGCACTGAGGACAGATATCATATTGCAAAGTTCGTTTTAATTACTTGGAAAATTTAGACCACATTTTAGTTACTTATTCTGTGCATTATGTGCCTTTACATTCTCTTACCTCCCTAAAAAGCCTCTATATTTTTATTATCACACACTATGTTTGGGGATGATTTTTCTCATGGGTGTAAGAGGTGATATGAAGAGGCAGCCTTGCAAGGACAAAGACAGGGAACAAATCTTAGCCGTCCATCCTCTCGTAGACCAAATTAATCTTGAGTGGACTACGGCACAAATCAATATAGAAGACAGATGATTTGCAAATCTCGAAGTTATGTCATTAAACCTCTGTGTTATTAATTTGAGCTCGCATGGAACCTATTACAGCAAACTGGATGATGGCATTGATCGGTGTGAGCTTTCGATATAAGAACGGAGAGAAAATGTATTTGAACTTTTCATTAGGTTCTACCCCTCAGTTGAACTCATAAATGCTCCTGGAAACAGGGCAAGATGGATATCGTGTTTCATTTTCGAAAAAAGAGGGAGAGAAGTGGGTGATTTAAGGCTTGATTGTCAATTAGGGTGTTGAAGAGGTGTACTGTGGGTAGCTCAAGGCGAATGAGTGACTATGGCGCATAGGAACCAAATGGAATGACACCATAATGGCAAAAGCAATTAAAACTTGGAAGGCATCATTGGCGCGTCATGCTATAATGTAGGTCAGTCTAACGTAAGTTACTCACAGAGGAAAAGCTTTGAGCTGCCACTTTGAATAAAAATTGGTAAAACACTGCATTAAAGGGAAACATAAGATTATAAAGTGATGTATAACAGTTTCAAATATTTATAATGCAAAGTGAAAATGGATTTAAAGCAGAGTCAGCATGATGCATGGACTGCTATTTACTCAAACATAAATGGTTGTTTTTTCATCAATCTGTTTTTACAAATAACACACAAATTATTATATTGTTCCTGTAGATATTGAATACATCATTCAAACATTCACAGTGTAGGTTGGAAAAAGTATATGAACCCCTAAGCTAATGACGTCAACTAAATATTGGAGGTGTGAGTTAGAGCTACTTTGACTTATAAAAAGCACTCAAACATTTTGAGTCTGCATCTGCTGACGTGGAACATGCCTCGCAAAAAAGAGATCTTAGAAGACCTACGATCAAGGTTTGTTGCTTTGAAGCTGGAAAAGGTTACAAAGGTATCGCAAAGATCTTAGATATTCATCTGTCCACAGTTAGACAAATTGTCTATAAATGGAGATGATTTAGTACTATAGGTACTCTCCCTAGAAGTGGCCATCCAGCTAAGGTGACACAAAGGGAACACTGCAGAATGCTCAATGAGGTAAAAAAAGAACCCTAGAGTCACCTCTAAAGACTTGAAGGAATCATTAGAACTGGTGAATATCTTGGTTAATGAGTCTTAACATTAAACAACATTAAACAGGCATGGTGTTCATGCCAGGACATCACGAAAGAAGCCGCAGCTTTCCAACAAAATCATTGCTGCATGCCTGAAGTTTGCCAAAGACCACTTTGACACTCCACAACGCTACTGGGATAATGTTTTGTGGACTGATGAAACTAAGGTTGAATTGTTTGGGAAGAATTCAGCACTACGTGTGGCGTAAAAATGGCACCACATACCAACATGAAAACATCATCCCAACGGTGAATTATGGTGGATGGAGCGTTATGATTCGGGGCTGCTTTACTGCTTCGGGGCCTGGAACGCTAGCCATCATCAATGGTAAAATGAATTTCCAAGTTTATCAAGATATCCTATAGGATAATGTCAGGGTGGCTGTGCACCAGCTGAAGCTCACCAGAAGTTGGTTGATGCAGCTGGACAATGACCCTAAGCATTGAAGTAAATTATCTACTTCCTATATCCATACAGGTAACTAGCCCTGCATTCCAGATGGGATAAATCACCCTCCGATGGGCACTTTGAAGGGAGAAAAATCGTGATGGTCATGTTGTTAAATCACTTAAAACTGAATTTACAATAAAAATGACTTAAAAGGTGAGTTCTGAATAATTACTTTTTAGGCCTTTTCGCCCTCCTAACAGTGGATGGTCAAGTATTTGAAGGGAATAGGGCATAGGGAAGATCACTTCTGAATGGAACACACCTAGAATTAAGATTCCATACGTTTAAATGTAACTGTATCCTGTATACTTTATAAAACTAAATAATAATAATAATAATAATAATAATAATAATAATAAGACTCCATACACTTTAATTTGACTTACTGTCTCAATACAGATAACTAAAATTATGATTCTATAGATTCCAATATGACTTCCTGTATACATACGGGTAGTAAACATCTCATATCCATAGAGATAATTACAATTTAGACTGCATAAATTCACATTTTACTTCCTGTATTCGTACAGGTAATTAAAATGATGACTCTAACCCTCTTTCCTTCTTCCAAAAACCCCTTTAGCGAGTAGCAATTATTGTACGAGCATGCAGAATATTAGAGCGGTATGATAATGATTAATTACATTTATGTATTAACCTCCCAAAACTAATCTGAATTAGAAGTGAGCATTGCAAAGCTACAGGTGCATTTATTAAAAGTCCTTTCATTGCGTGTTCTTTGCGGCTTTAATAACCCCAGTGTGGTGTGAGAAGACTGGTTTAATCCAGAAATCTCTTTGAATGGACCTGCAGTGGTGCGGTTCTCTCTGCCCTGGCTGCCACTCTCTGTTTGGGAAGTGGCCTTTGATGAGCACTTGTGTTTGTTTACTCTGAGGACTCAAATTGCCCGTGATGCTTGGTTAGATTTCCATCAGGAGCTTGCTCGAGGTCACAGTGAAGGGCTCTACTGGGGACTGTGAAGTTTGAGGCTGCTGTGGCAATCTAAAAGCTGTCTAACAATCGGTTATTACATTCAACTGCTGCAATATAATCATTTCAGTTGATAGAGTTTGATGATGTAACTAGTTTTAGCGTGTTTGAAGAGTTAAGGTGGACATGACATGGAAAACCATATTTTCCTTGTTCTTTTGAAATAAAATTTTTGATTTACCATTTAGTACTTTTCCCAGTCCAATCAGATCATTTATTGAAACTAACCAGCAAAAACAGCAAAAAAATCTGAACTCATACACAGATGTTAGCCAATCACAACAGAGATAATTTACATTTACATTTATGCATTTGGCAGACACTTTTATCCAAAGTGACTTTCAGTGCACTTATTACAGGGACAATCCCCCCGGAGCAACCTGGAGTTAAGCGCCTTGCTCAAGGACACAATGGTGGTGGCTGTGGGGATCGAACTAGCGACCTTCTGATTAACAGATATGTGCTTTAACCCACTACGCCACCACCACTCTATTTACAGTATTAGTAGTAGTAGTAGTAGTATCAGTATTAGTAGTAGTAACAGTAGCAGTAGCAGTAGTAGTAGTAGCAGTAGTAGTAGTAGTAGTATCAGTAGCAGTAGCAGTAGTAGTAGTAGCAGTAGTAGTAGTAGTATCCGTATTAGTAGTAGTAGCAGTAGTAGTAGTATCAGTAGTAGTAGTAGTAGTAGTAACAGTAGCAGTAGTAGTAGTATCAGTAGTAGTAGTAGTAGTAGTAGTAGTAGTAACAGTAGCAGTAGTAGTAGTAGTAGTAGTAACAGTAGCAGTAGTAGTATTAGTAGTAGTAGTAGTAGTAGTAGTAACAGTAGCAGTAGTAGTAGTATTAGTAGTAGTAGTAGTAGTAGTAACAGTAGCAGTAGTAGTAGTAGTAGTAGTAGTAGTAGTAGTAACAGTAGCAGTAGTAGTAGTATTAGTAGTAGTAGTAGTAGTAGTAGTAACAGTAGCAGTAGTAGTAGTAGCAGTAGTAGTAGTAGTAGTAGTAGTAACAGTAGCAGTAGTAGTAGTAGTAGTAGTAGTAACAGTAGCAGTAGTAGTATTAGTAGTAGTAGTATCAGTAGTAGTAGTAGTAGTAACAGTAGCAGTAGTAGTAGTAGCAGTAGTAGTAGTAGTAGTAGTAGTAGGAGTAACAGTAGCAGTAGTAGTAGTAGTAGTAGTAACAGTAGCAGTAGTAGTATTAGTAGTAGTAGTATCAGTAGTAGTAGTAGTAGTAGTAACAGTAGCAGTAGTAGTATTAGTAGTAGTAGTATCAGTAGTAGTAGTAGTAACAGTAGCAGTAGTAGTAGTAGCAGTAGTAGTAGTATCAGTAGTAGTAGTAGTAGTAGTAACAGTAGCAGTAGTAGTAGTAGTAGTAGTAACAGTAGCAGTAGTAGTAGTAGCAGTAGTAGTAGTAGCAGTAGTAGTAGTAGCAGTAGTAGTAGTAGTAGTAGGTGAAAAACCTTCTCTTTGAAGTACACTGACTTGGCTAATCTAATTTAATCTAATTTGGCAGAAAATAACGACAAAATCATCAGAAATACATCAGGCCATGATTCAGCATTTAAGACTAATTAAATTAATTAATTAGATTAATTAGACGAATGAACTCCTAATGCAAAATGCTTTCTGTGGTTTCATGTTGCTGTCCTGTTGCAGTGCCTTTCATGAAATAATGTAATAATATCAATTTCTTTTAAAAACAAAGATCAGCAGAGAGGGAAATTCTCTGAAGGGACATAACTGATGAAACTTTAGTCCACCAGCATCAAGGTTAAAGTTTTTCCTACTAGCGGAAATAAAATGCTCAGGCCATCGGGTAAAGATAAAAATAAAAAGATAATAGACAGAGGTTGAGAGCTCCATCAAGGGATGTCACGGCGAGGAAGTGTTAAGTACGCAGGGCGCACCTCGCGGCACGTCTGACATGCACTGTAGCACAGAATCTATGGTCCCCGCCATGCCGTCAGAATTGATGACTTTCATGTGCTGAGAAACATCAGTTTAACTGCTGAGCAAAGGTCGGAACATGTTTGAACACGGTGTCTCGTTCAATACGATCAAGCTGTTCGGTTAACAAGAATAAAGCCGGAAATCAAATTCTTGTACAGCAAGATTACATTTTCAGTTTATGGTTTCCAAAAAAATATTTAAGAACTCCTGACTCAGTTACCAAAGTGGCATAACAGGCAATAAACTTGTGGTTATGAGTCATAATGAATCAAATGAAGAGGATTTTACATGGTGAACTTTGAGGCCTAGACATACAGTAGAGCAGTGCCCTAATTGATTCAAGTCTTATGGGGGGTCCCCACCTCTTGAGGTTTTGAGTTGGGACGGAGGGACGGGATTGATTGGAAGGCGTTGCACTTTTTAGGGGTACAGTCTGTGTTCAGGTTGATGCAACTGGTTATGTATCACAACAGAGCATGCATGCATTAAAAATGACAACAGAATTAATTAACAAAAGATTCTTCATACATGACAAAGGATGTCTGGATGCGTGCTCTCTCTCCTAGTGCTCTAAGTGTATGTAGGACACATAAAGTGTAACCCTTAAATATATACACTGATGAGCCAAAACATTATGTCCAATATGCTGCTGGTCCTCTGCATGCCACCAAAACTGCGCCAAACCACCAAGGCATGGACTCTACAAGACCCCTGAAGGTGTCCTGTGGTATCTGGCACCAAGACATTAGCAGCAGATCCTTCAAGTCCAATAAGTTGTGAGGTGGAGCCATCATGGATTAGACTTTTTGGTCCAGCACATCCCACATATACTCAACCGGATTGAGATCTGGGGAATTTGGAGGCCAGGGTAACACCTTGAACTCTTCATCATGTTCCTCAAACCATTCCCGAACAATGTGTGCAGTGTGGCAGGGCGCATTGTCCTGCTAAAAAAGGCCACAGACATCAGGGAATACTATTGCCATGAAGGGGTGTACCTGGTCTACAACTGTGTTTAGGTAGGTTCCACTGGTCTAAGGTCCAAATCCGTAGCTCATGTGCCCATTGTAGGCTCTTTTGATGGTGTACAGGGATCGTCATGGGCACTCTGACTGGTCTGCGACTACACAGCCCCATCCGCAGCAGGGTGCAATGCACTGTGTGATGTGACACATTACTTGCATAACCAACTGTAAAGGATCTCTGTTGGTCTGGGAAAGGAGGAAGTGGGAGCCAGTTCCACATTCAACAAGACTTTAATTAAGACAAATGCTGAATTGAAAGCATGACACAACATAAACACACACGAACACTGCTGTGTGTCTCTCTCTCTCTTTTTGGCGTCTCTGGCTCCTCCTTTATCTCCCTCCCACTAATTGGAGGGACTCCTCCACCTCCTGGCGGCCGGCAGCATCTCCTCAATCCCATGATGGATGGCAGCAGTCCCTCCGCTTCCCTGGTGGACAGCAGCGGCAAGTTCTCCCAGATAGTGTGCTCTTCCTCCAGTGTAAAAGATCTCTGTTCATCTGAAAAAGGAGGAAGCGGGAGCCGGATCCACATTCAACAACACTTCAATTAACACAAATTCTGAAATGAAAGCATAACTTCACAACATAAACAATCACTGATGCGGCTCTCTCTCTCTCTCTCTCTCTCTCTCTCTCTCTCTCTCTCTCTCTCTCTCTCTCTCATGGGGCATCCCCGGCACCTCCTTTATCTCTCTCCCACAACTGAGCACTGGATGTGCATCCTCACAGCCCGCCCACGTCCTCCTCCTCATCAGACTTCTGCCACAGTAGTAGTAGGTTCGGACCAGATGGGATAGCCTTCGTTGCCCTCGCACATCTATGAGCCTTGGGGGCCCAACATTCGGTCACAAGTTTGTTGTTTTTCCCTCCTTGGATCACTGTCGGTAGGTACTCACCACTGCTGACCGGGAGCACCCCACAAGCCAGGGCTAAAAGGCTAAAATATATTTTTTGTGTGTGCAACACTTGAGTTATAAACATTAGACTTAAAACAGTGAAACTAATATTATAAAATAATTAGATCTGACAAGATTCTGATTGGATGAGCCACATTTAAAGCTAACTGAACATCAATTGAATTCTATATTAATGCAACAAGTTATGAGGTTACTTGGCAACCATAAACAATAAACAACTACACTATAACAAATGCAAATATTTTGATATTTGCTTCACATGTTGATTTGGAACCAAAAGATTATTTAATGTTCTGATTTGGATAGACTATTGCAGCATTTATTCAGTTTCAGGGCTGAAGCAAACATTTCCAAAAGAAAAAATCTGCAAGTATGTAATTGGTTTAATTACTTCCTTGCTGAATTGAGACGCAATAAAGCACAGCTGCTCAATTCATGGCTTTCAAAAGTAAAAAAAAAAAAAAAGTGACGTCAAAGTGCTGAAAAATCTTAGTGTTTATAAAAATGTGTTTCTAGGAAAACAAATGCAAAATAAGATGCAAATCGGTTATTTCCCAGACAGTGGTGATTGCTTTAAGACTACACAGGAAACAGCTTTCCCTATAATTTCGTGACAAATGGGTCAATGACATGTCTTTCAATTGACATGAGTGCAAATGACTTCTCTTGCATTCATGTTTTATCAACGTCAATTGGAGAACAGCCTCTAAACAGGCTTCCAAAGCTCTGTTTGCACAAGGAAAAACTATTTCATGTTCTTATGGACAGTGGAGCTTTGAACCAATGCATTTCTCCACTGCCTGGAAGCCGAATCCTCAACAAAATGATTGGGGAATGTCTCAAATGGGTGAGAATTGGCAAAAACAGTCAACTGAAAAAATGACATGACTGACAATGTTTGAAATGCATCATGTGGTCGGTCAAACGCATAGTGTAGGCTAATTTTGGAATGTTTCGATAGCGCTACAGAGACATTGTTACACTTTTAAGTGAAATCAACCAAATGGCTTAGACTAAACCTAACCCTAGCCTAGCCTAGCCTAATCCTAACATAGCCTAACCTAACCCTAACTTATTGACTGCATATTAACATAAAAAAAAACTTACATACAGCAGCTTTAAAATACAACCCCAATTCTAAAAAGGAAAATGCTAATAAAAACAAAAAGAAGTGATTTGTCAATTATATTCCATTGCGAAATTGAAAACACCACAACTACACATTATAGGAGGTTTTTCCTTGTGAATTTAATACATATTTTTATGTACAGTAATTTCAAATCAGATGATTGCAACAAACTCCATAAAAGTTGAGACGGGGCAGTTTAAGACTAATACAAATTTGACGAGTTAAAATAACAAGGCGATGTGAAACAGGTGAGGCAATCGTGTCACAGTCGTAGTATCTAAGGAGCCTCCAAAAACAGCAAAGATAATTCTAGACTTGTCAGTTTGACAACAGATTCTTCCAGCACTTTGAGAACAATGTTCCCCAATGACAAATTGGAAGGATTTTGGGCATTTCACCCTCTGCAGAGCACAATATAGTTAAAAGATTCAAGGAATCTGGTCAAATCTCGGTGCATAAAGGGTAAAACGAAAACCACTTCTGAATGCGCGTGATCTCTGATCCCTCAGACATCACTGTCTTAAAAAACATCATTCATCTGTAATGGATATCATGAACATGGGCTTGGGATTACTTTAGTAAACCTGTGTTAGTCAACACCACTCGCCGCTGTGTCCACAGATGCAAGTTAAGACTTTACTGTGTAAAGGAGAAGCCGTACATCATCACTGTCCAGAAGCGCTGCCGACTTCTCTGGTCTCGGTCTCATCTTAGATGGAAAGTAGAACAGTGGAACTGTGTTTTTTTTCCCGATGAGTCCACATTTCAAAAAGCTTTTGAAAAACACAGCCATCGCGTTCTCTGGGCCAAAGAGGAAAAGGACCATCCAAGCTGTTATTAGCATGAGGTCCAATAGCCAGAGTCTGTATGGCCCAGGGGTGTGTCAGTGTCTATGACATGGGTAACTCACACATTTGTAAGGGTACCATTAATGCCGACAGATATGTAACAATTTTGAAGCAGCATATACTGCCATCCAGCACCATCTTTTCAACAAATTTTCAGCAGGACAACTTCAGACCACATACTGGCCGAATTAGCAGAGTGCGGGTGCTAGATTGGCCTGCCCGCAGTCCTGACCATCTCCAATTTAGAATGTGTGGCGCATTATTAAGCACACAATACAGCAATGAAGACCCCATAAAATTGTGCTGATGAAGACCAACATAATGGATGAATGGGGGAAAATTCCACCTTCTAAACTTAACAAACTTGTGTCTTCAGTGCCTAAATTGTTAATGCGTGTTATTAGAAGAAATGGTGATGTTTCACAGTGGTAAACACTCGACTGACCTATCTTTTATGGAGTGTGTCGCAATCATCTGATCTGAAATGATTGTGTGTTTAAATTACATCATATAATGTAGTTTTAGTGCTTTCAATATAGCAAAAGGTGAATATAATTAACAGATAAGTCCTTTTTTGTTTTTATTAGCATTTTTCATTCTGTCCCAACGGGCATTGGGATTGGGGTTGTAGATCTAAGTAGACTTTTTTTCATTAATGCACCAGCTGCCACCGCTAACAGATGACTGAGTTTTGATATGTCAAAGAGCGAAAAAAACACTCTGCAAACTCTCTGACTCAACGTACGTTTTCAACATTGGCCCGTTTGAAGGACTTGCTGAAACTGAAATAAGGGATTACAGTTACACTTCTAGGTAAATGCCAGAACACGGCCAGCCCACAAAACTGACGCACTCTGCCATGAAAACTGTGTAAAAGAGTCTTTATAAGAAGTACAGGACTGAACACAGAGATTCTGTTCTCTGACACATGATTGGGTGGGCTAAACTCATCAGGGCGCTATTAGTTTAAATCAAACTTGACAGATATGTCAACATTCCTTGGAAGGAAGGTACAAGATAGAAAAGAAGAGAAGTACTACTTCAGGCAACACCGTAGTTCGGATATTAACATTTTAATACTTAATTTTTTTGGGATGTGAAGACATAAATTATTAGGTGTTTCTGTTGAAGCTTACAGCTTCATTTGTTTAAATATTGGAGTACTTTTACATTTTTAAGAAAATAAAACAAATGGGTTTATAAACTGTCCAAATCTAATCAGAACTCACAAAAAAAAAATTTCCAGGTCATATTGTACCTCAAAAACATATTTTTGTTATGTTGCAATAATAAAGTCTATTTTTAGGGCCATTTAGACATTTTATTTTCCAGCCTGGTCTCATAGAATCACGTCATTAGTGCAAAATAATATTTATGTGTTTCGTTGTGCGAAATGAACACTAGAGGCGCTACAACAACAATGACTTTTATTACCTTTCACTCAAATCACGAGTAAAAGGCAGATTGAGTTCATAAACACCTCACACAATGCTATCTTATGATATCTAAACACTGTTCTGAGACCTGTGCAGACAGACAGCACACTGGAGGTTACGTCATTCACTAAATAGTGAGCAAGGGAGCATCCAATAGCTCTCTATGCAGCTAAGTGCATTCACTTCTAAAATCAGACCAAAAGTTTGATGACGTTTGGATCACTCAACATGTTCATCAGATATGGGACAATGATAATCAGCACATAGATCCAGAATTTTCTAATGCTACATTTTATTTTAACATGGTTGGCAGTGATTGGATGATGCTGGACATTACTTTGAATCTGAATTAATTATGCTAATTTCTTATGTAATATCTGTAATGTCTTAAAAAGCATGAAAAACCAACACTCCTGGAAACATAATAACTAATTTAATTGGGGGGGGCAGACTTTCTATAGCTTGGTTTTATTTAAAATCTCACAACTTAGTCCCGCTGTCCACATATGAGGACATACATGTTTAGGAAAACTATTGTATTTGCTCTAGAAAAAACAGCACACAGCAATCACTCGAGGGTCTCGGGAGGTTAAAACTCGATAGTGAATTAACCTTTAAAATCTCATCTGTATTGGGTTAGGGTTAGGTTAGATTTTGGCTTGATTTTGGGCTGAAATAGGACCTGGGCATGTTCCAGACAGTCGTCATTGTCTTATATTTTATTATCTATTGCTGATACCTGAATTGATGCATTGTGCCATCAGGACATGTCTAATAGGACACAAGTTCTGTGTGTCTTTAGTCATCTATTCTCTGTGGACGACATGGGCTAGTAAGTGTTTGCTGTTTATTATCAGTCGGTGCATTTAGTCGGAGCATGTGGGAGGCTGCTGGATTCCAGCAGGTATAATTAGTCTTTTAAAATGACGAAGCTGTCTTCATCAACCAACGACAATTTAAACCTCATCATGGAATAATTACAGCAAGGATCATCAAATACTGCAAATGTATATTCACATTTGCTCACAGGTACTGCTAAACAGATTGCGTGAACATAGCGCCTCTCCAAAACCTAATGAGCATTCTACCTAGACACCATTTAAAGGCATCATAGGAGAATCCTGACGTATAGACTGTTCCAGCAGGTAGGCAGCAACATTATGCTGTCTTCTAGGATCCCATGAGAGTTGAGAGAATTGTTGAATAGGGCTTAAATGGGAAAGGCTTACTACCATACTACTCTTACTACTCTGCAGCATTCAGAAAGTAAGCAGAAAGTAATATTCTATTTCAGAGCAGTCTTGGGTAAATACTCAAAAGAGCAATTTGCTACAAATTACTGATTACTTTAATCAGATTACTGACTTTATTGATAACTTTATATACAAAAATTATAATTTTACTAATTACGTTTAAGTTACTTTCTAAAAACACTTCAAAGAAACGTTTTTGGTTTTCCGCTCAACTAATTCAAAATAATGTCTACTGTATATACTGTATTTACTCTTTATATTTACTCTATGTACACAAGTCATACACTCAGTTTGTACCTTATAATGACTCATTAGGAGGCATCATGTTTTATATGTATTCTCCAAACTAATATTTTTAGCAATGTACTTAAAAGAAACTGAACTGTAATCTGATTACAATATTGACAATCTAAGACTATTATTTGGGTATCTCAGCGAGTATTGACGCTGACTAACACCCAGGAGTCACAAGTTCGAATCCATGGCATGCTGAGTAACTCCAGTCAGGTCTCCTAAGCAACCAAATTGGCCCAGTTGCTAGGGAGGGTAGAGTCACATGGGGTAACCTCCATGTGGTCGCTATAATGTGTGGTTCTCGCTCTTGGTGGGGCACGTGGTGAGTTTTGCGTGGACGTCTGAGACGTCAAACCACGCATCTTATCACATGGCTTGTTGAGCGCGTTACTGCGGAGATGTAGCACATGTGGAGGTTTCACGCTATTCTCCGCAGTAACCCGCTCAACCAGCCACATGATAAGAGGTGTCCTCCGCCACCTGGATTGTAACGAGTCACTACACCACCACGAGGATATAGAGCGCATTGGGAATTCCAAATTGGAGAGAAAAAATGAAGGAAGATGAGAGGTTATCTTCACTGTGAAGTCAACAATACAAGACAGATGTAGATAAATGATAGACAGATGGATGGACAGACAGACATATAGACAGACAGACAGAGAGACAGATAGATAGACAGACAGACAGAATAGTAGAAAGAGAGACAGACAGAGAGACAGATAGATAGACAGACAGACAGAATAGTAGAAAGAGAGACAGACAGAGAGACAGATAGATAGACAGACAGACAGAATAGTAGAAAGACAGACGGACGGACGGACGGATAGATAGATAGATATACAGACAGACATATAGATTGACAGTTAGACAGATAGACAGACAGACAGACATATAGATAGATAGACAGACAGATAGAATATTAGAAAGAGAGACAGACAGACAGATAGAATGGTAGACAGACAGACAGATAGATAGACAGACATACAGAAAATTAGAAAGAGAGACAGACAGACAGATAGAATGGTAGACAGACAGATAGAATATTAGAAAGAGAGACAGACAGATAGATAGACAGACAGACAGACAGACAGATAGATAGACAGATATACAGACAGACATATAGATTGACTGTCAGACAGACAGACAGACAGACAGATAGATAGATAGATAGATAGATAGATAGATAGATAGATAGATAGATAGATAGATAGATAGATAGATAGAATATTAGAAAGAGAGACAGGCAGACAGATAGAATGGTAGACAGACAGACAGACAGACAGATAGATAGACAGACATACAGAATATTAGAAAGAGAGACAGACAGACAGATAGAATGGTAGACAGACAGACAGACAGACAGACAGACATATAGATAGACAGACAGATAGAATATTACAAAGAGTGACAGACAGATAGAATATTAGATAGAGAGACAGACAGATAGAATATTAGATAGACAGATAGATAGACAGATATACAGACATAATATTAGAAAGAGAGAGAGACAGACAGACAGACAGATAGACAGACAGACAGAAAAACAAACAGACAGAACGACAGACAGACAGACAGACAGATAGACACATATAGAACCGTAGAACAACAGACAGACAGACAGAAAGAGAAAAAGACAGACAGACAGAGAGAATGTCAGACAGACAGAAAGACAGACAGACATATAGAATGGTAGAAAGACAGACAAACAGAAAGAAAAACAGAGACAGACACAGAAATAAAGAGAAAACGAGTCAATGACACAGAAAGACAGACTGACAGAGACAGATAGAACGAAAAAATGACAGACAGACAGACAGACAGATAGACAAATAGAACAACATACAGACAGACATACCAACCGACAGACAGACAGATGACTGAACAAATGACAGACAGCCAGACAAATCCAATTTTCTGTATTCAAATCTAGACTTTACTGAGAAATTACGAACTGATGGACCTCAAATTTCATTCTCAACGCAAAATATTCACACTGCTCTTAATTGGAGAGTTGCTCTCACAAGTCGGTGGAGAATTTGATAGCAGAGCAGGCGGTGATAGCCACAAAGCTATTCATGGTTGGTCAGCGGAGGATAAAGTTCTACATTTTAATGATGGGATTGGTACATTTCTTTTTTAAAGCTCTTCAGAGCAAAGGGAGTTCAATTTGAGCTAATAAGATGTAAATGTATTGGAGGAGACTAAAGCTTATCAGGACTTGATACAAATTCAAAAAGCAGTGTATTTGAAAGTCAACACCCAAAACACGCAGATGCTAAATCACTTTTCATGTTGCGTATAAGCAAACCAACTCCAAAAGGGCATTTTACATGAAGTATTGTTTATCTTCCATGCATTAGTGGATTTATTTCACTGGCTGTTCGCATTTACAAACACAATTTGATCAGGACTACAACACCGATTAAGTTGTACAATCAGAATATAAAAGGTAATTAAAAGTAAAGGTGCTTCAAACAGACAGTTCTTTAATTAATTGGTTATTTTTAATTACTCAACCTTTTTACTTTCATAAAGTGACATATTTCAGAATGAATATGGATATTCAATGAGAAAAATGGCTTAACCAGCATTAAAACACTACATTTACGAATATAAAAATATTTGAAAGGCTGAATTACCTACAATAGTAGCCTAAATCAGTCCCTAAATAGATTTGTTGTATAACGAATAGGACGTGTGGTCATAAAATAGTCGAAGCAAAATATTACATTTTGAAAAATTTCCCATTCAAAATACACTAGACTTCTACACAGTTTAAATAAGGCTGTAAAACCCCTGTTTTAATGCCAAGAGTGCCACTGTCATCTTTAGTCACATAATAAACTGTGACAAATATAAAACAGCATAGCATGTGTTTCATTCAATAAAACAAGCTGCATGATGGTTAAGTGTAAAATTGGAAAGAACGTTTGCTCTTTAATGTCTCTCATTAGCATTAGCTTTTCTGTGAGAGCTCATTTTATCAGACTGAACCACAAACATGTTGATTGAATCTTTCCTCTGAGAAAACAAGTTTCCTGCCGAGGAAGCCACAAACACTTGGAACACAAGTTACATCCAAAAAAAAAAATACAAAATGTTCTGGAACATGGTCAGGCTAGCTTTTCCAACATTTCTGGACCAAAACATTAACACTAAAACTTCTAACAATACATGATTACACAACATCCCGAATGAAGCCAGACATTTTAACCCTAACCCTAACCAACCCTAACCCTTATTTTTGATAAATCACATGTAATATCAGAATTCCTAGTACAATTCCTAGAACAACAATACCCATGATCCTGCAGAGAAAAGATCCACCAATCAGAGAACTGCGGCAAACAAAGCACACCAAAAGAGCTCTGTAGTGACCGCCCACTGCATGACGCATTGTGAGAGATGCAATCGAGTTGCTCTCTTTAGCCTCTCAAACTACATACAGTATATATTTGCTTATATCTGAATATTTTGCAATAAACTTATTATCAACAACTTTAAAACAATATGTGTTTTTTATTAAATCATGTCATTTGCAATGTTTCATGGGGTTATAGTTCATTCCCTCATTCCAGTAAAGACGTTAAGGCACATTATTCTATAGGCCATTCGGCTTTGGGCATATCTCTACAGTCTTGTACCTTTTTGTCTGATTTCGAAAACTGTTTTGCTTCAAATCAATGCTTGTAATGTTGCAAATCACCTCGGAGCTGCTTGGTTTGGTTCATTACTTACAACTCTATTATAAAGATTTTATGAAATACCTACAGAAAAAATGAATGGGAATAATAGTCCCATATTCAAGACGACTGAAAAAGTTGGCGGGCATTGTTGTGCTCTATAATTTTCTTGGGAGCTGACATTCTCAATTTAGAAAGCATTTTAATTGGCCAAAAATGTAATTACATCCACAAGTGCAAGATGAGTCATCAATATTTTTTGTTCATTTTCCTGGAACAGTAAGAATGAGTGCTCACGAAAGAGATGCGTCTTCAGATTCCTTAGATTCAGGTTTCTAGAAAATCAGCTGCTCGGTCGAAGTTTCGCAGGTCATTTCACCAGTAAGAAACAGTTGAAATTGAGGTCGGCAAAATGATTTTGTGCCTCTGGAGAGCATATGGACTTGAAGTAGAGAGTGTAGACAGGGGAGTGCTGAGTAAGTGGCTGTAAGTGAGCATCAACTACTTGATGCGAGTAACCTTTGGCAACCAGTGCAGATGACGTGCCCTCTCTTGGGTTCGCTGAGGCCAATCGTGCCACCACATTCTGGATCAATTGCAGAGGTTTGACTGTATATGCAGGAAACTTTGCAGTAGTCCAGTCTCAATATAACGAGCCTGAATAAGGAGTTAAGTAGCATAGGAAAGCTCTGACCTTCCTAATGTTATACAAAGCAAATCTGCTTGATTAGGCTGTTCTTGTGAAGTGGTCTGAGAAGTTCAATTGATCACTGAACACAACTCCAAGATTTCTGTCAGTCTTAGATCATGTAATTGTTAACGAGTATCGTTGAATGGTAATGTAATGGTAAACTTCTGGGTATGCTGGAACAACGAGAGGCTCTGTATTTGCCGCATTGAGTTGGAGGTCGAGTTCTTTCATCGAACACAAATTGTCTGGTATATTAATATAGTAATTGTTCAGTACAATTACAGTATATATGGTATTCCCATCTGACACCATCACAGTACCATACTACCACCAAATTGGGCTATCCCAATTGCAAAATTGTTCCAGTGGGCTGCAATGTTCTCTCTCGCAAAATTCCCAGAATGCACCGTAAAAACCAGGGAGCATCGTGGCTCACTTTGACAATGTTTACATGGACACCAGAAAGTGGCTTTTTGCGAGAAATCAGCGTTATGTTTTACATGCACTGTGTAAGCGATGTAATCTTTAATCTCAAATACATGCAGCTTTGTCACTAAACAGCTTTCTCCACAGTGAGGAAATTTCCCCGCAACGCTTGTGTAAATAGCAAACATGTTATATGAGGACATCTTCACTACTTTTATTCCCTGTAAGCTTTCCTTTATTTCCAGATATTCCACAGTTGCTGATGTGTTTGCTTTCTTAACTTTCTATCGTGAACTGCAGTGGAATTGCACTGCAATAGTGGGGTTTCCCTCTTATGTAAAACACTGGGAATCCCCCAGTGTATGAGCGCATATACGTGGACATGAGGTACCATCAATATTTTACATTGGTGGGTATAAATGGGTATAGTTTATAGTGCTTCCCACTATACTCCCAGAAATGTTGAATTATTTTTGCTTTGTTGACTTGTTGTTGTGTTCCACCCTTTGACATTTGTTATCCGGTACTGTTCACACACATGCACACTTTTCAAAAACCTGTAACAATGGCACTTATGCGTTAACAAGACCATATAAGATGCATATTCTGAGAGAAGCCTGGGTGTATTAAACCAGTTTCTCTTAATCCCTTAAATGACATAAGGAAATCGCCGTTCTTGTTTACGTGACTTTTCAGAACGGCACTTGCTGTAAAACCCCCGGAATAAACAGCTTTCTTAAGTGCATGTATACCGGAAGTGTCATCATGTCGTCTGAAGTCTTTCAAGTCATTGAAGATTGAACAAGTATTAAAACGATCAAGTCAAAGCCTTATTTTCTTTTAAAAAATGTTGCAGGTGATTGAGTGATAAGTGTCCCAAAGTTCAGCGGATAAACACCCTTGCAAGTGCCCAAATTCATGTTCACCGTAAACTGATTTATGACATAGGGATAACCATTTTATTACAAACATTGGAAAATACACCATGCTTTCATGACTTTCCATTAAATGGCTCATGCTCAATAGCTTTAAGGCCACCAAAAAGGTTAGCCTCAGCTTGTTTGTGTTAGCATAACCCTGCTTGGCTTTGCAATGAAACATTCCACTGAGAGTGTGGTGAAAGCAAACAACAATTAGAGAGCTGTTTACCGAGATGCTACCATGGACCAAAGCCAATAACTGACCAACTGAGTCCAATATTGCTGCCCAATAATTTGTCCAGACTCCAATTCGGATGACACACATCAATCTCTTATCATACCATCACTTAAGGTGGAAAACTCCATGCTAGTACTGTAGATTAGACTAAAGTCTTCATTGATATTTTAAGAGTGGGTTTCTGATCATTATTATTTTCACTGTGGGCCAAACACAATAACAGCAAACCTAAACATGCAACATTATCGACAGACAAAGACAATCATAACGGTCCTAAAAATAGGCTATATTTTATTGGGGCAAAATATATCTTGTTGTTTCTTTCTTTTGATTTTGGGATGAAATTGTGGACATGTTGTTTGAGATTGTCCCAACTGACTCATTGTGGTGGCATTCATGTGCACTCATTTCTTAAATATAATCATTCCGACATGACTTAACGGTGTATTTGCGTATCTGTCTCTGGACATGTTATCCCTTGGCAAAAGATTCAAACGGTAACACAAAACCTCCTCAGGAATACAGCTGGTAATCTGAGACTTCTCCCAAATATGTGCTGTACTTCAAGTCCAATGCTCTGTCAAAACACATCCCGTCTGAGCTTTTCTCGTAAGTCTGAGCAGGTCTTTTCCAATTTAGAGAGAGAGGAGGTAGATATTGCCCAGGGCACAGCTTCAGGGGCTGAGGAATTTGAGATGATGCCTGGCAAATTCATTTACATGGAGTGATTTCATAGCTGCATATGTATTCATGTCTATACAAAAGTAAACAAACACATAACCATCCCATTGTTTTAACAGATCTGCTTAATTTATCGATATTTATCGAAATGAGGGTTGATGGCGGGATTATCTGTTTAGGTGACCGGTGACAGACAACGTTTCAGACAGCCAGACAGTCTGTGCGTTGCTTGGCGTCTTGTAATGTTTTTTTTTTGTTGCTTTATCTTCGTTTGGAACTATTTTAGTTAGCAGAGACAAAATAAATGTCCATTTTGTGTCTGAAGTCTTCATGCCAGTTGCATCTCGCACATAAGCACTCTAGGCTTTCAAAGTAGTCTTTTGACCACGAGCCAGTAAGGACGTGTTGAAAAAAAAAAAAAACAGGGCTGCAGGCAAACAGTTCACATGTACTGTGCTGATGATGAATTTGACATCATGCGCACTGTGTGTGAAATGTAACGGCATCAGTAATTGATGTTTATTTGTTAATAGTGAGGGATGGGGAAAATAAAAGCTGCCAGACCTCAGATTGTGTGAGAGATAGAGCCCAGCTGAAACTTCGAGTGTGATGGCTACTACCAATCACTCTATGTATAGCGTTTGAGTGGTTTTTTGTGAATCTTTACCATTACGCAGTCAAGCAAACATGTTTTTGTGTGAAAAATTAATTTACCTTTGAGTTGGATTTGAGTTGGCCATCTCCCACTTCTCATTCTTCGAACCTGTTAAACTGGTGCCAAAACCCAGGATTAGAGGAAGGAGGATAAGTTGTTATGGAGTCATCATCGCTGGAGGAAGTTTTCCGGTCCCTTGTCAGCATCCACCAGGACCAACACCAGGCCCTCATGGAGCTTTGGCCAGAGCAGCTTTGGCCAGAGCAACAACAGTGCTTTGAGGTGTTCCTTCGGGCCCAGGAAGAGGACCGGCGAGTGCTGCAGAGCTTAGTACCCCTGGAGGGGTCGGACTCACCGTCCCCAGCAGCAGAGCACGTGTTCCTCACCAAGATGGGGCCTCAAGATGACCGCTGAAGCTCTGAAATGGCCAACAGAAAATTGGGTGGTCCGTCGTCTGCCGTGATACAACAGCTTCCGGACGCCAACCTCCTAGACTACTCGGTGCTGAAGAAGTCCATCTTGCAAAGGGGCGGCCGCAACCCAAAACACTGGCAGCGTTTCCGCTCCTTAACACTGAGCGAGGTCAGTGGCTCGTTTGCCTTGGCTCCATGATGCCTGCCGGCGGTGGGTGCTGCCCAAGGAGGACAGCGACACAGAGGTTGACATCAACCTGGAGGTGCTGGAGCAGTTAGTCTCCCGGTTGCCGAAGTGGATGTCTGAGTGGGTCCAGTGCCACTGGCCGGCATCGCTGGACGAAGCAATCCAGCTGGCGGAAGACCATCTGGCAGCGTATCCAGGGGCTGGCGCATCCCATGCCACCACCCCCCCAATGTCTCCTGCCCTGTTCTCTCACGCCCCCCCCCCCCCTCTCTCCATCATATTCCGTTTGCCAGGAAACGGGGGAACATTCCCCAAAACTGGCTCCCATAGGGAATCCATAGGGGTTCTCTGCTTCAACAAATCCCATCTCTCTCCTCTCTTCATCCCAGGTGAAGGAGTCTGCTGCCACGATTGTGGGCGGGAGGCTTGAGCCAGTCTGCTGGAATTGCAGGGAGCTGGGTCAAGTTCAAGACGGGTGCCCAGCAATGAAGGTAGGGGCCTTGATCCAGATACCCGACACCCCACAGACCGCCCCCAATCAGGCAGGGACGTTCCAAATACTTGTGAGTATTAAGGGGTTACATACCAAGCCTTGGTGGATTCAGGTTGTAATCAAACCTCCATTCATTAATGCTTGGTTCAAAACAGGGCATCGGAGGCAAATCATTTGCGAAGGTGAGGTGTATGCACAGGGATTTTCATGATTATCCTATAGTGACTGTCACTGTAATATTACGGCAAAAAGCATAATATTGAGGCAGAGGTTAGTCCTCGCCTCACCTCACCCATCTGCTAATTTTGGGAACTAATTGGCTGGCTTTCGATCATTATTGAAGGGGTTGTGTGTGGATGGGTCCTGTGAGAATGTAAATCGCTGTGTAAAGCACTGGCTGGGGAGGTGTCTGCTCCAAGTCAGGCTGATGCTGGGGACGGGGAGGTGTCATCCTCCCTCGCCCTTAGCGAATTCCCTGTAGGGGATTTCCCGCTAGAGCAGTCGGGAGACAAAACCCTGAAGCATGTGTTTGACCAATTGAAAGTGAGTGATGGTCTCCAGCCAGGCATCACACTCACATATCCATATATTTAAATTATAAAAGATTGGTTGTATAGTGTGACACAAGACTCATGGACAAATGAAAATACAACCCAGTTGTTAATACCAAAAAGTAATCTAAAAGCCAATCAGTTCACCCCGGTCCCTCTTGGAGACCACCCCTCACCATCACAATGTATGGAAATTGCCAGGTTGGCAGATCCCCTTAACGCTGATGTCCCATAAAAAATGGCCTTCTCCACACCGCTTGGTTTACACCAATTTGTAACCCTTCTGTTCAGTTTGTTGGGGTCCCAGCTTCATTTCAGCATCTTATGGACAGGGTCTTCAGACCGCATGCTGCATATGCTTTATAGTATCAACATTATTTATAGTAATGATTGGCAGCGGCACATGCAGCATCTGGGGGCCATTCTGAGTTCGCTGCAAGGTATTTGTACTTAATAAAAATACAGTAAATTTCAGAACTCAAAACTTAATCCCCAACGCAATAAAAACATTTATTGAAACCAAGCTGCAAAAACGCCGCATTCTTAACTTCCATGAATTCCCTACATCAATTGGGGTACATTAATTACAGCTCAAAAATATGAAAGGGTTCAAAATCTAAGGTACCATTCACTCCCATTATAAATCTTGGAATATTTTTAATATAACTCTGATTGTGTTTGGCTGAAAGAAGAAAGTCATATACACCTAGGATGGCTTGAGAGTGAGTAAATAATTTGATAATAAAATTTTTGGGTGAACTAACCTTTTAATGCCTAATTTAAATCATCACACCCTTGGCCCCTCCCACTGGTGCTTCAGTTTGTAAACTGAGAGAGAAGGACAAAAAAGACCTACCCTGTGGCCTCACTATTCCTGAACACCAAAGGGGAACCGTCTGGACTATTTTAAATACATTTTTGTATTTGAACATGCAAAGACAGACGTCTTTGACCGCTTAATATATATCTCGGTCAGCTTTTAAAAGATGCAGTGTCAAGTTACAACTGAAGAGGAAAAGCTATTCTCTCACATTCAGCACAAATGCATCATGGACAAATTTTTTCACCCATCTGCGCTATTTTTAATTGTTGGTGTATAAAAATATGTGCTGGATGGACATCTTTGACCGTTTAGATGCGTTTCCGGCGATGTGTAATTCTGTGCAGGATGATACTGAAAACTGGATGTGAATGTGTCTTCAGCGTATTTCAGGGTGGATTGCATATATTTTTTTCGGCATATATCAATGTGGATTGCTTGTGAATTAGTCAAAATATGATTAAAACTTTGCAAAGTAACTGTTGTTGTAGGATGGGGCACAAAAATGTAAGTAAACAGTATAATTCATGAATATTTCAAACGTTATAATTGTTTGATAGTTTATGGTGATAACATCATGTTTACACCGGGCGTTGCCACAAACTTTCTACATTGTTTATTTGTGTTGTTGGCAGTAGTAGCGCCAGCGCATGCTGCAGAAAATGGAACAAGACATCTGTTTCCTGTGGGCGAAACCCGACGCACCACAACGGATGCTTCCATAGTGGACAGCATCAATGATTATAATGGGTTTTATTGCTTTTGACACAACGCAACTCTTACGTCTGGTGTATACAGGTTGTGAGTGTTTACAGTTGTACCTGATGAACAGTTTAATATATTCAGATGCAATGTGTTGGATGTGCATTATGTGTAAACATAATAAAATTTAGTTTTCTAATGTTGTGGAGCTTGTTCCCTCTTTTCCGGTTGAGTCTCAAAAATTGCTGATTCATAACAGTGGGCCTTTATACTGAAGTTTTAAGGAGGCGCTTAGGCCAAAACAGAGCACTTCAGACAGAGGGCCAGAGACAGGGTGAAAATTATCATATATTACTAATGTACTAATGTACATAATATATATATATATATATATATATATATATATATATATATATATATATATACATACATATGTGTGTGTTCTTAAACTACTTGGAATTGTGCAAATAATGAATAAAATAATTTCTGAAAAAACTATAACTATAATTAAAACAATATTACTTTGACTCGTGGCAGCATCCATTCTAACCAACAGAAATAAACCATTCTTTCTCATTTCCCAGATGCATAAGTGAAGTTATGTGGCACCATGTGAACATCTGGAGCTCTTCACACTGTGATGACAGCTGACAGCTGGAACTGTTGTCATGGAAGCAACCACTGATGGCAAAGGCCTGGCTGACCGTGTCACATTAGTGCATGTTGGATGTCCCTGCTGTCACTCACAGACATTATGAGGAACAATTAATTGTACGGTCAAAGCTTCGACAGTTGCATTGCACAGCATTGCTATTGGGGTCTGATGCATGACGAATTTGGTTCTTAAGCAATTTATGAGAAACATATTTTAATAAACACATGTTAGAATATTAGTAAATGTAGGACTTATTATGTTGCCTACTTTTATGAACTATGGTTTGTATGCACGTTATTGCAAACCTAACCCTAGATAACCCTAACCATACTCATGTCCCCATCCCTATTAAATTACTAAAGAATAATATATTAAAAAAGGATTCTTTTATACATGTTGTTGCATCTTAAATATGCTAAACACCGTTTTTCCACTTTGCTTGTTTTATGTAAGATTTGCAGTTGCCTTGTAAACGTGTCATTATTTACGTTATTTATAACTCTTTCTCATGTAACATCAAATCTGATGCAATTCATCATTTATATCTTGTGCACAAGGACACCCTCTGAAAGACAGAAAATAATATTGACTCACATTTTCATGAATTGTGAGGTTGCTGCGAGCTCCTATTTCACATCGACACAATGCCACACAATTAAAAAGAAATGAACAAATAAAATCAATGCGGATCACTTACACTGTGGTGACAAAGGACTCACCAAAGGACAACAGAGGGCTAAATCTTAATTAGCATTTGAAATTAGCAGAATGCATGTAGGAAAATCTGATACGCCAGCAGGAGACTTTTGCTGGATCAGCATTAAATTAGAGAATCCATGTTTGGCATTTATCGATTAATGCAAAGAGGAGGGCTATGTATGAAAGAGCATACTACCATACACCTCTTACCAGTTCTGCAGTATACTGTTGAGAATATATATATATATATATATATATATATATATATATATATATATATATATATTATTGTGTAAGTTTAAGCATTTCTATAGCATATTTTGTTAGCTCTTCATGCACATGCACAAAATACATCCATCCATATGTAGCACTTGTGCCCTTAAGCTATGTATACCCGTTGAGGGCATGTCGCCGGGCATTTATTATACTGTGCCACCTTCCCCTGTCACTGAATATCCCAACAAGGTGCTGACGAGAAAAATGATAATGATGTTCTGGTCATAAAACCGAGTCACGGCTGTTTATCATCAGAGCATATGACTGATGTTGCACTGCCACTCATAAGTAAAAATATGAATCCATTCATACGCCACATGCACCTGAACTATAATGAATTCTATATCCTTCGCTGACCTCCAAACAAACCACTTAATCACTCCTTGAAAATGATGCCAATTCAAAATGTGCTTAAATGTGACGCAAACCCCAACATTGGGGGAATCTCACGAAACATGTCCAGGTCATTTTGTGAAGATTTTTTATTAGCAATTAAAGTCTATTATAATACTCATTACTGTAATGCAGAAATGTGTAAAGTATTTATACACTGTCAAGAAAAAGTATGTGAACCCTTTGGGCTTTTCTGCATTAATTGGTCATAAAATGTGATCTCATCTTCATCAAAGTCACAAGTATAGACAAACACAATGTGATTAAGATAACAAAACACATAAACAATTATAATATTTCATGTCTCTCAGTGCTTTGGAAAAAGTAAGTGAACCCAAATAGGCTAAAGTTTTCAAAAGTCATGAGTTGTCAAACATGGCATCCAATTAATGAAATGAGATTGTAGGTGTGGTTTACAGATAATTTGACTTATAAAAAGCACTCAAAGATTTTCAGTTTGTTATTCACCAAAAGCATCTGTTGACGTGGACCATGCCTCGCAAAAAGAGATCTCAGAAGACCTACGATCAAGAATTGTTGCTTTGCATGAAGCTGGAAAGGGTTATGAATGTTCAAACTCAAAAAAAGTGTTTAGACATTCATCCATCCACAGTTAAACAAACTGTCTATAAATGGAGATCATTTAGTACTATAGGTACTCTCACTAGAAGTGGCTGTCCAGCCAAGATGACTCAAAGGGCACACCACAGAATGCTCAATGAGGTAAAAAAGAAACATAAAGTGACAGATAAAGAATTGAAGGAATCATTGGAACTGGTGAACATCTCTGTTCATGAGTCTACTATACAGAAAACATTAAACAGGCATGGTGTCCATGCCAATGCTAGAATCCTAGAATATGGCTTTAATTTGTTCTGTATGGAAGAATGGTCCGAAAGTCCTTTTGAACGTTGTGCAGGTCTAATCTGCAGCTACTGGAAATGCTTGGTTGAGGTTATTGCTGCCAAAGGAGGATCAACCAGTTATTAAATCCAAGGGTTCACTTACTTTTTCCACATCACTGTGAATGTTTAATGTGATGTGTTCAGTAAAGACATGACAGATTATAATTGTTTGTGTGTTGTCAGCTTTAGCACATTGTGTTTCTCTATATCACATTTTATGACCAATTCATGCAGAAGACCAGCTAATTCCAAAGGGTTCACATATTTTCTTGCCATTGTACATTAAGGTTGAATTTTTGGTTATAATTTTTTAATTTATATTATCTGAATAAAAAGTATGCAAAATTTGAATGCAATATATTAAAATAATTACTTTATTACAGTAATGAGAATCTATTGAGGATCAACAATAAACAAACTAACGAATAATGCTATTATGATTTTTCCTACGTGTAACCCCTAAACCAACCTTAGATATTTTAGATATATTCCAGTCAGGCTTTAGGACCTGTCATAGTACAGAATCGGCACTGCTCAAGGTCACTAATGATGTATTATTATCATTGGATTCTGGATCACATGTTGTTCTGGTTTTATTGGATCTGAGCGCTGCCTTCGATACAATAGATCATGAAATTCTTCTCAGTCGTCTGGAGTGTTGGGTTGGTGTGCAGGGTATAGCTCTTCAGTGGTTTGCTTCATATTTAAAAGGCAGGACAGTTGCTGTGAATCTGGGAGACTTCTCTTCCACATTGGCCCCTTTAGTTTGTGGTGTCCCTCAGGGGTCGATTTTGGGACCGTTGCTGTTTTCGCTCTACATGCTTCCTTTAAGCAGTGTTTTTCGAAAGTATAGCATTTCATATCATTGCTATGCAGACGATCTCCAATTTTATTTTCCTGTGAGGCTAGATAACACCTGTTCGTTGGACAAAGTACAGGAATGTTACAGTGACCTTAAACTCTGGCTATCCAGCAGCTTTCTCCAATTGAATGAGAGTAAAACTGAGGTTTTGATTGTAGGCTCTCCCGTCTTATCTTGCTTTCCTGATCATTTGGGTTCTTTATCCCTAAAGACTGAGAATCATGTAAAGAGTTTAGGGGTAATCATGGACTCATCACTTAACTTTAAGAAACAGATTGGTGCTGTTGTCAAAGGAAGCTTTTTTAACCTGAGATCAATTGCTAAAGTAAAGCATTTTTTATCTAGTGAGGATTTGGAAATTGTGGTTCATTCTTTTATTACATCTAAGCTTGACTACTGCAATTCTTTATATATCGGTCTCCCCCAGACTCAGCTTGTCCGCCTACAGTTAGTGCAGAATGCAGCGGCAAGGCTTTTAACGGGGGTGCGAAAGAGAGAACATATTACTCCGGTACTGCAATCCCTACATTGGCTTCCGGTCAAATTTAGGATTGATTTTAAAATTCTCTTGTTTGTTTACAAGGCATTGTCAGGCCTTGCCCCGCAGTACATCAGAGATCTTATAGTTCCTTACTCTCCTTTTAGAGTTCTCAGGTCCTCCGATCAACGACTTTTAAAGGTACCTCGTTGTAATTTAAAATCAAAAGGAGATCGTGCTTTTTCCGTGGTAGGTCCCAAACTTTGGAATAGTCTCCCATTCCATGTGAGATCAGCTCCATCGATTACAACTTTTAAGTCTTATTTAAAAACGTATTTATTTTCTTTAGCTTTTGAATAATGTATGTCTGTTTTTTGTTGTATGACTTTCATGTTATTATTCTGTAAAGCACTTTGGGGCAACGTCTGTTGTTTAAAAATGTGCTATATAAATAAAGTTGCTTGCTTGCTTGCTTGCTTAGATGTAAACAAAGTTTTGTGTTTGATGCCTGTATTGTATTGATTTGAAAATCTGTTTGTTGATTGGTTGGTCTCAGTGGCAGTTAAATAAGCAATGCCGTATAATATCTTACAATTTCTACATGTTGTACAAATTATTACGAGTTGTCATGAGACTACGTTGAAGACCTTTAAAAATTAGAGCCATTAAAGGTCAACCTCAACTAATGATGTGAGTTTGGGGCGGGACTACTTGTTTTAGGCAGATGGGGGTGGGACTTTGGCACACTTCAGCTTTAAGACGTTGAATGTCTAAATGTTGAATCTATTGTCTCATTACAGGTTTGACGGTGTAAAAAAAATACAGTTTAATTTAACATTCATTCCCCATTTTTCATTAAAAGTGTGAAATTCCCCTAAAATACATTTATTCACACCCAATTTAAATTTTTGCTGTTACTCAACTGATAATATGTGTTACTGACAAAAACAGAAATTTCTTTTTAAATGAAGGTAAACATGTCAAATTTTCAAAATTTTTGACCTGAGAGGTTTGTAAAAATGTCCATAAAAAATATAAAAATAATAATAATAATACTTTTTACAGACAAAATACAGTATAATTTAACATTAATTTAATGTGTTTAATACACATTAAAATAAATTTATTAACACTAAATTAAAATTTTCAGCAAATGTTGCTCATTGTAAAAAAAAATTAAAAATTACATATAGTTACATTAGAAATATAGTTATATACAAATTTGGTATACAAGTTTACACAATCCATTTATGTTGGGATTTCTATAACTGTAAAAAAAAAAAAACTAATTTAACAGAAAAAGAAAGCAAAAATACTACTATAAAAATGTGTTAATTGGTTAACAGTTAGTAACCTTAACATATACATAAAAAGTGATTTAATAAGACAATGCATGTAATTTTACAGTAAAATATTGTAAAAAAAAAAAAAAAAAGAAACAAATTGATGTAAAAGTATAAAATAATTAATGTTAAAAATGTATATTATATCTAACAAGAGATTATATGTACTTCTAATAAACTTTAGTTAAAATCATGGTGAAAAACAATAATTGGGCATTCCCAGAATTCCTTGCATGAGCAATCACATTTCAAAACATTTTATGGGAATAGAGATGTTTCTTCTTATTTTTATATCATGTACTATGGGGTGCTCTACGCTATATTATAAGCAGTTTAGTTGATGTTAGTTGCAGAATTTTAGTGTCACGTGTTACCGGGATGGTGTTTTGTGTTTGTGTAACACATTTAATTAATTTAATTATTGTTCCCGGAAATGTCACTCATGATGAACTATAAGTCATCATGTGGCCTTTTGTAGTTACAGTTTTTAACATTATTGACATGTTTTAAAAATAAATAAATAAATAAATACATTTTAAAAGCAGATAAAGTGAAAAACAGATATTTGTAGTTTTAGAACGCTCATTTTTGAAGTTTTTAACATTTAATAATATAAACGGTAGTGAACTGCAAATTTATGGTATTTCACAGTGGATTTTATTCCCCAGCATGCTTTGCATGAGAATTGATGGGGAGAGTTAATGTTAAAATTAAGAGCAATTGTATGAGTTTTGGTGCAAGATGGATAAAGAGGGAGATTTGTAAGTATTTCATGTTCTGTCATGTTGGAGTTTTGGGGGTTACCACTGTGAAGTCTAAATGAGTTTAAAATGCAAGGTGGAGTAAACCAACTTTAACTCTTCGTTAAAAACTGAAATAAGTTTATTGGTGAGGCACAGAAATTACAGTGAAAACATGTTGCTGTTGTTGTTGTTTTTTAATGACTGGTCTAATGATGTTTTTTCTATTTACAGCCAAAACATGTTTTTTAATTGATGGCCTACACATGTTTATTTTCTACACATGTTTATTTTCTACACATGTTTATTTTCTACACATGTTTATTTTTCTACACACGTTTATTTTCTACACATGTTTATTTTCTACACGTTTATTTTCTAAACGTTTATTTTTCTAAAATCTTTTATTTTCTACACGTTTATTTACTACACGTTTATTTTTCTAAAATCTTTTATTTTCTACACATTTATTTTTCTACACGTTTATTTTCTACACGTTTATTTTTCTACACACGTTTATTTTCTACACATGTTTATTTTCTACACGTTTATTTTCTAAACGTTTATTTTTCTAAAATCTTTTATTTTCTACACGTTTATTTTTCTACACATGTTTATTTTCTAAACGTTTATTTTTCTAAAACATTTTATTTTTCTACACGTTTATTTTTCTACACATATTTATTTTCTACACATGTTTATTTTTCTACACGTTTATTTTTCTACACGTTTATTTTTCTACACATGTTTATTTTTCTACACGTTTATTTTTCTACACATGTTTATTTTTCTACACATGTTTATTTTCTACACGTTTATTTTCTACACATGTTTATTTTTCTACACGTTTATTTTCTACACATGTTTATTTTCTACACATGTTTATTTACTACACGTTTATTTTTGTAAAATATTTTATTTTCTACACGTTTATTTTTTTACACATGTTTATTTTTCTACACATGTTTATTTTCTACACGTTTATTTTTCTACACGTTTATTTTTCAACACATGTTTATTTTCTACACATGTTTATTTTCTATACATGTTTATTTTCTACACATTTATTTTCTATACATGTTTATTTTCTACACATGTTTATTTTCTACACATATTTATTTTCAACACATGTTTATTTTCTACACATGTTTATTTTCTATACATGTTTATTTTCTACACATATTTATTTTCTATACATGTTTATTTTCTACACATATTTATTTTCTATACATGTTTATTTTCTACACATATTTATTTTCAACACATGTTTATTTTCTACACATGTTTATTTTCTATACATGTTTATTTTCTACACATATTTATTTTCTATACATGTTTATTTTCTACACATTTATTTTCTATACATGTTTATTTTCTACACATGTTTATTTTCTACACATATTTATTTTCAACACATGTTTATTTTCTACACATGTTTATTTTCTATACATGTTTATTTTCTACACATATTTATTTTCTATACATGTTTATTTTCTACACATATTTATTTTCAACACATGTTTATTTTCTACACATGTTTATTCTCTATACATGTTTATTTTCTACACATGTTTATTTTCTATACATGTTTATTTTCTACACATGTTTATTTTCTACACATATTTATTTTCTACACGTTTATTTTTCTACACGTTTATTTTTCAACACATGTTTATTTTCTACACGTTTATTTTTCTACACGTTTATTTTTCTACACATGTTTATTTTCTACACATGTTTATTTTTCTACACGTTTATTTTTCTACACGTTTATTTTTCTACACATGTTTATTTTCTACACATGTTTATTTTCTACACGTTTATTTTTCTACACGTTTATTTTCTACACATGTTTATTTTTCTACACATGTTTATTTTCTACACATGTTTATTTTTCTACACGTTTATTTTCTACACATGTTTATTTTCTACACATGTTTATTTTTCTACACATGTTTATTTTCTAAACGTTTATTTTTCTACACATGTTTATTTTCTACACATGTTTATTTTCTACACATGTTTATTTTTCTACACATGTTTATTTTCTAAACGTTTATTTTTCTACACATGTTTATTTTTCTACACATGTTTATTTTCTACACGTTTATTTTTCTACACATGTTTATTTTCTACACATGTTTATTTTCTACATGTTTATTTTTCTACACGTTTATTTTCTACACATGTTTATTTTTCTACACATGTTTATTTTCTACACATGTTTATTTTTCTACACATGTTTATTTTTCTACACATGTTTATTTTCTACACATGTTTATTTTTCTACACGTTTATTTTCTACACACGTTTATTTTCTACACATGTTTATTTTCTACATATGTTTATTTTTCTACACATGTTTATTTTCTAAACGTTTATTTTTCTAAACATGTTTATTTTCTACACGTTTATTTTTCTAAACATGTTTAATTTTTATTTTTATAAACATGATAGTTTAAATATGTTTTTCAAATTATATTTTAAACATGTCATTTTAGTTTATGGTTGAAACACCTATTTCATTTTGCAGTCTAAACATTTGTTTTCACTTCACGGTCTAAAACTGTTATTTCAGTTTATGGTTGAAACACCTATTTCATTTTGCAGTCTAAACATTTGTTTTCACTTCACGGTCTAAAACTGTTATTTCAGTTTATGGTAAACTTTTGTTAGCCTGTGCAGCCATGCATTTACCGTTATTTTACATTAGGATTTTTACAGTTTACAGTACAATCTGGCAGTGAGTGACAGCCCTAGAAAGTCCATCATCTAACCAGAATGCATGCTTTTCCAGCAGCTTTAAATTATAAGCTTTCAATGTCAATTGCATGTTATGTTGCATTTAAAGTCAGTGTGCATTTGAGCATATGAGAGCTGAACAATAAAACACTATGTGTTTTAGGAATCATTTTCACGTATTTCTTGGAAAGAGGAGAGTTTGCTTTCATTCACTCTGTCTTTAATATTTGTAACCGCTGTGAGCAACTCGAAAGGACAAAATCAAAGGTTAAAAACAATGTTCAAATGTGTTTTTAGTAAAGTGCTCAACTGGTACAATGTTCCCTACAGAAATACAAAAGTAACCATAGTTTCTATTTAAATAATTTCAAATAATATATATATATATATAATACATATAATTTAAATGCATTGCATTATTGTGGTACACATGTTAAGCATTGATAATACAAAATCAAAAAGTGGCTTTAGAACGCAATATATTGTTTATTTGCATATTATTGAACATAAGCCAATCATTGGCTTACAGTTTACAGCATTTGCAACTGAATTCATAAATCTGATTTATTATGAGAGCTTGTTTAAAGACGCGCCAATGTACAGCTGCATCAGACGGACGCGTCTCACTTTGGTTGCGTCGCGTCATAAACGTACCATTTTTAGGTCGCTGTGTCAAGTTAAACGCAGTTTAGTTACTTATAAAAACACGTCTTGGAATCCCTAAGTTTGGATTTGCACTCCATCAAGCTGTTTGAATGCAAGAACACGTCCTCATCTTGTGCTGTCTGCTGTCGGTGAGTGTGGTTTGCTCTCTGTATAAGCTGCACATTGCCTATAAAGCTGGAGTTTCTCTACTGCCCCCTGGAGAAAACAGGTGGTACTTCATCTTGAATTGCCTCGTTGATAGTAATATTCCTTATTACAATCTGGGGACATGAATGATTGCGTTTAATTATTGTGATCTGTATGTCAAATAACGAGGTCCACGTGAGATTAATACACACATACAGCAATGCGCTGTGATGTGAAAGTAATTTCAGGTTTCAAGTCATCGTCATTTTTCAAAATAAAAGCCATTGTATTGGCTTTACCGTACAAAGTATTTTAAATATTCACTCAGCAGTTTGCGCTGACATTTTGGAGCCCGGGGCGGCCGCCTATATCACCTGTAGGATAAATAACCCAGCAGCCCACCGGGAAAACTCCCGGTGCTCCCGATGGCCAGTCAGCCCCTGGGTTGTTACTAGGGCATTGCAATGCAAGGTGGTTGCTAGGGTGTTGGCTTTGATGGCTTCAACAGAAGCATATATCCTTGATTACCACCATCGGAGCTCACGGAAGGTCTGTCTATAAAGCTTCAAGACAGAAAAGTACAAAATAAATAAATGAGATTTTTACTTCTGGAATGAGACCGTTGCATTCTATACTTCACAACTTCACATGGTATCCATTTTGAAATCTTAAAGCCAAGAGAAAAGGCAAAACAGTACATTCTGCATCTCTGTTTGACACAGCTCGGTCCACGATTATTTTAGTATTCAACAAATCACTAATCAAGTCTTACGACAGATACGTGCTAATGGAGTTTACCCACACAGTAGAGCTGCAGGTGTGCTTCAGTGTACGCAGCAAACTGAGACAGCTGAAAGATACACATTATTTTCTCTGTCTGCTTTCTTAGTGGTTATTTAGTAACTTTGAGATTTTGAGGCTGTATTAAGCAATGTTCACTGCTCCCTACACTTAATACAATAAAATACGTTAAATATCATCTTACAAATACAATCTTGAAATGACAGGTCTTGAATATATACATATATATACATATATATATATCTATGTATATATGATATGGGTATATATATATATATATATATATTATTATTTTTTTTTTAATTTATTTATTTATATAAGGTAAATAAAAAATAGAAGAATACATTTTCTGACATATTTTATAGATAGTTAGAAAAAAAAAAGCTTAATTAAAAAATATAATTTCTGAAAAATATCAATTAAAATCTATTCAATATAAGTATTCAGACCCCTTAATTTTTTATATGTATTTTCAGCTATAATACGTTATATAGACAGCTGTGTGCCTTTCTAAATCATGCTCAATCAATTAAATATGCCACATGTGGAATCAAAGTGTAGAAAAATCTCAAAGATGATCCAGAGAAATGTTAAGGGTCTGAATACTTATGTCAATGTGATATTTCATATTTTTTTTTCTCTTTAATAAATTTGCAAAATCTGGATTTTTATTTTGTCATTATGGAGTGTAGATTGATAAAAAAAATTTACAAAATTTAAATAAATTAAATAAAAAAAAAAAAAGAATAATTTACAGCATTTTAGCAGAAGGTGGCAACATAACAAAATGTGAAAAAAAAAATGAAGGGGCCTGAATACACAGTATACATATAAAGAGATAGAAAGAGAGATTATTTATTTATTTTATATATTAATGTTTATTTATATTATGTATATATTATATAACCCTAACCCTATTATATATATATATAATGTAACCAACTTTATACTTAAAACAGAATATATTAGCTATTATATTTAAGTTTATTTTACTGAAAGCAAGACAAAAAAAAAAAAAATACTTTTTAAATAGAAGTAAATTACTTTTCTTTTTCTTAAATTACTTTTCGCCATCTACCTGTTCTTGTACACATAAATCCATCCGAACGTCATATAATTGAGACTCCAAACCCGAGAGAGACAGATGCTCATAGGATGAGACTGAAATGATATTTCCTAACCCGTCTGATCCCAGATCAGAGGTGGAATATTCATCAGGATAAGAATAAACCAATGCGCTGGTGTTATCTCGGAAAAACTCATTTCCTGTGAAACTTGACCGCGTGACGACAGCTTATTGAATGTCACGTCAGTACTGCAACAACTCAATGTATTGCTCAGGACTTTGCCTTGTTCTCCAGTAAAACTAATATGTAAACATTCTTTAAACAGCATACAGTTGCTGGAGAAGCAAAATGACATGATATAAAGTCAGAGAAACTAACCAAATTTAGTGAGGATTTGCTTCTCAAGTAAATGGATCTTGTTTTCAGACTGTTTCGATGTTTTTACTGGAAAACAAGACAAAAATAAAATAATTCGATACTTTCAGTGCATCTGTTTCCTTCTTAAACGGCACATTCTCGTAGCTCAAGCATCTATCTGCTCTTGTTAAATGTCACTTTGTTGTAGCTTGAGGCTAATGGTGGGACACCGTCTCCTGTGGTTTTCTGAATGGAGAGAAATTGAAACCCCTATGGCTTTATGAGTAAATTAATAACATAGATTAATAATTTCCCACGACATTACATTTATTTCATGGATTCTGTGGCATCGTGTCCTAGAAGGAAATGTTAATGTATCACAGTAGGAATCTTTAATCGCTGACTAAAAATAAATCACAAGCTATGATTTCTCAGAGGAGATGTGGTGAAATGCAGTTAGAAAATAAGCGATCCTCGCTTGAGGTATGTAAACAAATTATGTGTTTATGTTGTATTACGACACACAATCATTTCAATTCAAGATGCTTGAATCTGTAAATGTAATATGCATTTAATGAACTTAAAAACTAGATACTGTACATAGACAGATACATCGATTAGGCCAATTGTTGGCCATTTTGTGAGTATCGGTATCAGCCGGCAATAAATATCATATTACCATATACTGTACTTAATATATTAAATATATATTAGGGCTGTCAATCGACTAAAATGTGTATTTAATATTAATTAGATGGTATGCCAATTAACTATATACATTAATAATTGAACAATAATTACATTTGATGATTGATGATTAAATAATTAAAAATAAAATATATATATATATATATATGGCCCCCACAAAGCCCACCACTGAACATCATGACAGTCTGAGATTACATAAAGAGACAGAAGCAATTGAGACAGCATAAATAGATGGAACATCCTATCTGCCAACAACCAAGAGAAACTGTGTCCAGGTGTATCAAGGAGAATTGGTGCTGTTTTAAAGGCAAACGTGGTCACACCGAATATTGATTTAGTTTTTTTTTATGTTTACTGGATTTTTATGACATTAATTGATCAATGAAAACTATTTATGTAATTATTTTTGAAGACATCCTAACTATGCAACATTTTCCACAAGTGCCTAAAACTTTTGCACAGTCCTATATATATATATATATATATACAGTATGCAGTTTGACCAGTGTAGACCAATTCCCGAATGAATGACTCTTATTAGCCAGTTCTTTTGAATCTACTGCATGAACAGTGTAGTCCGATTCCCGAATGAATGACTCTATTAAGCTGGTTCTTTTGTATCTACAATGCAACCAGCGTAGTCCATTTTCCAAATCAATGACTCATTTGAGCTGGTTCTTTTGAATCTACTGTATGAACAGTGTAGACTAATTCCCGAATGAATGACTCTATTGAGCTGGTTCTTTTGAATCTTAAGAGCTGGTTCTTTTGAATCTATAGCTCAAACAGCATAGACCATTTCCCAAATGAATGACTCTTACCAGCTGGTTCTTTTGAATCTACTATATGAACAGTGTAGACTAATTCCTGAATGAATGACTCTATTGAGCTGGTTCTTTTGAATCTATAGTGTGACCGGTTTAGTCCGATTCCCGAACTCTCATGAGCCGGTTCCTCTGAATCAACAGTTATTGATAATGTGTTGCGTGGTCATGTGTCAGTCTGCGGGAGAGAGGGAGAGAGCTGTAAGACTCGTCACCTGGGTCGTAATTATCTCCCATCTCTAATAACAGTGATGGAGGAGGGAGACCTAAAAAAGCACGCCAAAGCGTCGGAGTGGGAGAGAGACCAGAGCCTGTTCCTGAAACTGCATATGATAGTATTGACCTGTTTGTGTGTTTGGCCACCAAGAGCTCCTTTTGTTTTAGTTTTGTAAGACATTGAGAGCGAGTAATAAAATACTCACCTTGGACTGTTCGCTGTCTCCTGACACCTCCATTTCCCCTGAAGCTAGACACTAGTTACATTGACTCTTATGAGTTGGTTTGTTTGAATCAACAGCATGACCAGTGTAGTCCGATTCCCGTATGAATGACTTTAATGAGCCAGTTCTTTTAAAATCTATAATGCGATCGGTGATGTCCGATTAACAAATATATGACTCTTGTGAGCCAGATCTTTTGAATCTATAGCATGAACAGTGTAGTCTGATTACCAAATGAATGACTCATATGAGCCGGATCGTTTGAATCTATAGCATGAACAGTGTAGTCTGATTACCAAATGAATGACTCTTGTGAGCCAGATCTTTTGAATCTATAGCATGAACAGTGTAGTCCGATTACCAAATGAATGACTCTTATGAGCCGGATCTTTTGAATCTATAGCATGAACAGTGTAGTCCGATTACCAAATGAATGACTCTTATGAGCCGGATCTTTTAAAATCTATAACACGACCAGTTCAGTCTGATTCCTGAATGAACGACTCTTCTTCGCTGGTTATTTTGAATCTACAGCACGGCCAGTGTAGCTGATTCCTGAACGAATAACTCTTAAACGGTCACTTTTTAATGATTGTGAAAAGTTGCCGTCAGACACCAGAATAAAGCCGAATTGAAAGTGGGGTTCCTGTAGCTTAAATGGTAGAGCATGTTGCTAGCAATGCCAAGATCATTGGTTCAATTCTCAAGGAACACACACTGTTGACTTAAGACTGTAAATACTATCCCAAAATATCTATTCAAGCACTGCCATATAGAAATGTATATAATGCATCAGCAAAGTACGATTGCAGTTCAAAACTCCATTCAGCAGTAATCCAAACAGTGAATTCTATTATGTCTGAAAACCAAATCACTTCTTACCAATGAACAGATTCCACTCTGGATCCAGATCCGCTTGGTTGGCCAGGCAGCCTCTCACAACATTTTGGCAGTAGTTGGCACAGGGTTTGAGACCTGGCATTCCTCCACAGTATGGGCAGTACAGCATTTTTGTGAGTGCTTTACCGCAACCTGGTGATATGTTGACCTACAAGAAAAAAGATGGTAGGAAATACATGTGAGAGTTGTCTTCAAGGCTGTTGGAGGAAACAGAAATATATTCTTGATGGACACTCTACTGTAATCTATGATGGGACGTAACCTCTGGGAATTGATTTTTGCACTCTGACCGCTGTTTGCATCCACCTCTAAGTGCAATCAATGACAGGTTGATCCAGACTTAAAGTGGTTTTCAACATGAAGACTTGAATTGAAAACAGGTCAAACATCCCTTTCATACCAAATTTGTGGTGAGACATTTGAAAAAGCATTGCATTCGCTTAAAGCATGCCCCAATTTTCAGCGTCAATGTTGGTTCTTCACAAATGTGACAAAGAAGCAACCAAATGACAGAAGCTTTCACCCCTCTGTAGAGGAATATTATTGAAATCTCTGATGGCTTGGTTCCCCTGTGATTACGGACCACGAATGACAACATTCTCACATCAGTAAGCCTTCAGAGCAGCCAAATAGACAGTTCCAGAAGTCTCAGATAATTGCATGTCATCTTCATCTTCATACTTGACTTACAAGCTTGAACACAAGCCACCTTCTGTCCATCACGCCAACCAAGCGTGGTCTCCAAATGTCAAGCTTTCACTGAAAGGAGGCACACGGTCAATTGGAAACATCTGGCCTGTGCAGCCCAATGTGGAGTTCCTTTCAGGAGGATCCAAAAGGACATTGGTGTGGATTGTCCTGATCAAACCTGACAGTGTTGTTTAGCATTGACTTACCATGCATGAACTTTAGCGTGTAACATGTAATATCGAGAGGTCTTTGATTATCGCAATGGGGTCTGGTGCATCTTATTGTGGCCAAGAACCACCCAAAAAAAAAAAATTATTTATTTAGTTTTGATGCACTTCCAGTTTAAGTGCCGCCCTCATTTCGATCCATTCCAAAACAGATACAGTTACAGACCATTTTGCCATATCAACATGTACAGATGCAGATAATGGCATCAAATGACTTCAAAATATACTTTGCACACAATGACCTCATGGATCAGGGCATTTTACCCTAGGGGGTCTTTATTGATCTGGATTAGCAGGATTTTCCTGGTGGGCTGAAACACTTTAGGGCTGATCAGGGGAGGACTGGCCATCGGGAGAACCGAGGGGTAATTGTAAATGGTCTGCACTTATATAGCGCTTTTTTAACCTTAACGGTAGCGCTTTACATTGTGATACATTCACCCATTCACACACACACTCGTAAATTAATGGCGGCAGAGCTGCCATGCAAGGCGCTAGCCCGCCATTGGGAGCAACTTTGGGTTTAGTGTCTTTCCCAAGGACACTTCGGCATATGGAGTCGTGTGGGCCGGGAATCGAACCGCCAACCCTGCAATTAGTGGCCGACCCGCTCTACCACCTGAGCCGCCCCAAACACAGCCGGGTCTGGTGGGTCGGCCACGAAACGGGCCGAATGGCCCGCGATAAGCTAAAATGAGCCACCGTGTAATGCAGAATGGACCCCAAAATGGCGCCTGTGATACGCAGAAAAGGACAGCAACTTGGGCCAGTTGCTATGTCAAATCTTCCCAGTCCAGCCCTGCCTACACTAGTATTACATTCTGAACACAGCCTATCGTAGGCCTGAAAACATTCTTTACTCTGGAGAGACAGTGAGCTAGTGTCGATTTAGTTAGAGACAGCGTTAGTATGCAAGTTAGATTTCAATGAACTTTCCTAACATTTTCAAACACATGTATCCTGTCAAGTTTCACTTATTTACCTCTGATTACCAAAATGAATGACTCTTATGAGCCGGATCTTTTGAATCTATAGCATGAACAGTGAAGTCTGATTACCAAATGAATGACTCTTATGAGCCGGATCTTTTGAATCTATAGCATGAACAGTGTAGTCCGATTACCAAATGAATGACTCTTATGAGCTGGATCTTTTGAATCTATAGCATGAACGGTGTAGTCCGATTACCAAATGAATGACTCTTATGAGCTGGATCTTTTGAATCTATAGCATGAACGGTGTAGTCCGATTACCAAATGAATGACTCTTATGAGCCGGATCTTTTGAATCTATAGCATGAACGGTGTAGTCCGATTACCAAATGAATGACTCTTATGAGCTGGATCTTTTGAATCTATAGCATGAACAGTGTAGTCCGATTACCAAATGAATGACTCTTATGAGCTGGATCTTTTGAATCTATAGCATGAACAGTGTAGTCCGATTACCAAATGAATGACTCTTATGAGCTGGATCTTTTGAATCTATAGCATGAACAGTGTAGACCGATTACCAAATTAATGACTCTTATGAGCCGGATCTTTTGAATCTATAGCATGAACAGTGTAGTCTGATTACCAAATGAATGACTCTTATGAGCTGGATCTTTTGAATCTATAGCATGAACAGTGTAGTCTGATTACCAAATGAATGACTCTTATGAGCCGGATCTTTTGAATCTATAGCATGAACAGTGTAGTCCGATTACCAAATGAATGACTCTTATGAGCCGGATCTTTTGAATCTATAGCATGAACAGTGTAGTCTGATTACCAAATGAATGACTCTTATGAGCCGGATCTTTTGAATCTATAGCACGACCAGTTCAGTCTGATTCCTGAATGAACAACTCTTCTTCAGCTGGTTAAAAGCTAAAATGTGCCACTGCATTATGCAGAATGGACCCCAAAGCGGCTACCATGATACGCATGAAAAAGAACAGCTGACTTGGGCCAGTTGCTATGTCAAATCTTCCCAGTCCAGCCCTGCCTACACTAGTATTACATTCTGAACACAGCCTATCGTAGGCCTGAAAACATTCTTTACTCTGGAGAGACAGTGAGCTAGTGTCGATTTAGTTAGAGACAGCGTTAGTATGCAAGTTAGATTTCAATGAACTTTCCTAACATTTTCAAACACATGTATCCTGTCAAGTTTCACTTATTTACCTCTGATTACCAAAATGAATGACTCTTATGAGCCGGATCTTTTGAATCTATAGCATGAACAGTGAAGTCTGATTACCAAATGAATGACTCTTATGAGCCGGATCTTTTGAATCTATAGCATGAACAGTGTAGTCCGATTACCAAATGAATGACTCTTATGAGCTGGATCTTTTGAATCTATAGCATGAACGGTGTAGTCCGATTACCAAATGAATGACTCTTATGAGCTGGATCTTTTGAATCTATAGCATGAACGGTGTAGTCCGATTACCAAATGAATGACTCTTATGAGCCGGATCTTTTGAATCTATAGCATGAACGGTGTAGTCCGATTACCAAATGAATGACTCTTATGAGCTGGATCTTTTGAATCTATAGCATGAACAGTGTAGTCCGATTACCAAATGAATGACTCTTATGAGCTGGATCTTTTGAATCTATAGCATGAACAGTGTAGACCGATTACCAAATTAATGACTCTTATGAGCCGGATCTTTTGAATCTATAGCATGAACAGTGTAGTCTGATTACCAAATGAATGACTCTTATGAGCTGGATCTTTTGAATCTATAGCATGAACAGTGTAGTCTGATTACCAAATGAATGACTCTTATGAGCCGGATCTTTTGAATCTATAGCATGAACAGTGTAGTCCGATTACCAAATGAATGACTCTTATGAGCCGGATCTTTTGAATCTATAGCATGAACAGTGTAGTCTGATTACCAAATGAATGACTCTTATGAGCCGGATCTTTTGAATCTATAGCACGACCAGTTCAGTCTGATTCCTGAATGAACAACTCTTCTTCGCTGGTTAAAAGCTAAAATGTGCCACTGCATTATGCAGAATGGACCCCAAAACGGCGCCCGCGATACGCAGAAAAGAACAGCGACTTGGGCCAGTTGCTATGTCAAATCTTCCCAGTCCAGCCCTGCCTACACTAGTATTACATTCTGAACACAGCCTATCGTAGGCCTGAAAACATTCTTTACTCTGGAGAGACAGTGAGCTAGTGTCGATTTAGTTAGAGACAGCGTTAGTATGCAAGTTAGATTTCAATGAACTTTCCTAACATTTTCAAACACATGTATCCTGTCAAGTTTCACTTATTTACCCTTCCAAAACTGTGCTTTACACAACTCCTCCATCGTCTCATAATTGAAAGAACAAGCAGGGAGGATCAGTAACAACTGTGAAGTTGCTTTACACCTCCAGATTCCTGGATAAACTCTTCTGCCCTTCATCTTCCTGTTTGTCTCTGATGTTCCGACAGATCTCGACAGAACCCACACCCGTTCCCTTCCCTTCCTCTACTTCTCCAAAGCTATGAGTGTGTCTGGAGTGCTCTACGAAGACTTTGCTGCCTGTTACGAGTTTCTGAACGATAGAGGATCAAACAAGGTTGCCGTGACGTGCCTCATTTTACACTCCGACAACAAATAGCGCTGGAGAGCTTTGAACACAGTGCATCTGCAATTTCATCCCAGAAAGAGCTTTACACACTGTGCGCTGACAGATTTCCTTTTTGCTCATCAGCCATTAACTTCTCATGGTAAATGAGGTGGCTGTGTAGTTACAAATATGAGAATTCAATAAGGGAATTTGAATTCATCTGATAAAGTATTTAAAAAAAATAAAAAATCATAATAGCTACATATCTTTAGCATGGAGCTGCCCCAGTCTACTGACGCCTTAAAAATGTGTATTATCTGTATTTTTTTATATTTTGTCTCATTGGAGTCTATTTTTATGTCTCCGTAGTAAATTTGAATCTGTTGACACTTCAATCTGCATTAAGTCTACTGAGCTATGAAAGAGCAACCTTTAAGCAATAAAATGTTCTCTCAGTTTTGGGTCTGCCAACTTTACAAAACTGTCTTGCAAAACAGACGCATATCAGTGATGGAGTAGACCTATGAAGTGTTCAGCATGCCAGATGATTTGTAGCTGTAGACCGCAAGCACAAACTAGGACATTTCCATGTTTCTACATTTCACGGCTCAAATGCATGGAAAATGATGTATATTTCATGAAAGTAAAGCAGCTTGCATTGCAACTGTCTTATATCCCTGTCGCTAATCAATTCCAAAAGCACAGAAATCTTCCTAAACCATGAAGAATGCAACATGCAGTAAGCTTGATCAGCACGCAGAGATGCATCGCTCATATTTCCCAAGGACAGTCAGAGAGACCAGCGACTCAATTATAAGCCTCGGCTTCTGAGGCGTTTCGTGATACCAGTGAATTCCAATAAAATGCCTCTTTTTCAAACATGTTTTGTTACCTGCCAACTTCGATCTAGAAATCCTTTAAGCACAGATTGAACTTACAGGCCAAAAGCAGATGACAGCCCTTGTTTGACATGCATATCTTCAAAGAGATTATATACAGAATATCTAGTTTCAACCAAACACTAGATCAAGAAGATATCTATCTATCTATCTATCTATCTATCTATCTATCTATCTATCTATCTATCTATCTATCTATCTATCTATCTATCTATCTATCTGTCTGTCTGTCTGTCTATCTATCTATCTAATTGTCTGTCTGTCTGTCTGTCTGTCTATCTATCTATCTATCTGTCTATCTGTCTGTCTATCTAACTGTCTGTCTGTCTGTCTGTCTGTCTATCTATCTAATTGTCTGTCTGTCTATCTATCTATCTAACTGTCTGTCTGTCTGTCTGTCTATCTATCTATCTAACTGTCTGTTTGTCTGTCTGTCTGTCTGTCTGTCTATCTATCTGTCTATCTGTCTGTCTGTCTATCTATCTAATTGTCTGTCTGTCTATCTATCTATCTAATTGTCTGTCTGTCTGTCTGTCTATCTATCTATCTAACTGTCTGTCTGTCTGTCTGTCTATCTATCTATCTAACTGTCTGTTTGTCTGTCTGTCTGTCTGTCTGTCTATCTATCTGTCTATCTGTCTGTCTGTCTATCTGTCTATCTATCTATCTAATTGTCTGTCTGTCTATCTATCTATCTAACTGTCTGTCTGTCTGTCTGTCTGTCTGTCTATCTATCTATAAATCTATCTATCTGTCTGTCTGTCTGTCTGTCTATCTGTCTGTCTGTCTATCTATCTAATTGTCTGTCTGTCTGTCTATCTATCTATCTAACTGTCTGTCAGTCTGTCTGTCTGTCTGTCTATCTATAAATCTATCTATCTGTCTGTCTGTTTGTCTATCTAACTGTCTATCTATCTATCTATCTATCTGTCTGTCTGTCTGTCTATCTATCTATCTATAAATCTATCTGTCTGTCTGTCTATCTATCTATCTATCTATCTATCTATCTATCTATCTATCTATCTATCTATCTATCTATCTGTCTGTCTGTCTATCTGTCTGTCTATCTGTCTGTATGTATGTCTATCTAACTGTCTGTCTGTCTGTCTGTCTATCTATCTATCTATCTATCTATAAATCTATCTGTCTGTCTGTCTGTCTATCTAACTGTCTGTCTATCTGTCTGTCTGTCTATCTATCTATCTATCTATCTATCTATCTATCTATCTATCTAACTGTCTGTCTGTCTATCTATCTAACTGTCTGTCTGTCTGTCTATCTATCTAACTGTCTGTCTGTCTGCCAATCTATCTATCTATCTAACTGTCTGTCTATCTATCTATCTATCTATCTATCTATCTAT